>NC_037684.1:51292868-51366799 GCF_003255815.1 Theropithecus gelada | reverse complement strand
ATCCCCTCAAAAAAAAAAAAAAAAAAAAAAAAAAAACCACCACGAACAACAGTTAACTGTAAAACAGCCTAAGGCAGGTCCTTCGGGAGATATCCAGAAGTCATTGTTATCACAGGAGATGAAAGTTCCACGCATGTTATCTTCCAGTGGGACAAGATGTGGAGGTGGAAGACAGTGATACTGATGATTCTGACCCGTGTAGGCCTTGGCTTGTGTGTGTGTTTGTATCTAGGTTTTTAACAAGTTTAAAAGTTTAAAAAAAAAAAAAATTAGGCCGGGCGCGGTGGCTCAAGCCTGTAATCCCAGCACTTTGGGAGGCCGAGGCGGGCGGATCACGAGGTCAGGAGATCGAGACCATCCTGGCTAACACAGTGAAACCCCGTCTCTACTAAAAATACAAAAAAAAATTAGCCGGGCGTGGTGGCGGCGCCTGTAGTCCCAGCTACTCGGGAGGCTGAGGCAGGAGAATGGCGTAAACCCGGGAGGCGGAGCTTGCAGTGAGCCGAGATCGCGCCACTGTACTCCAGCCTGGGCGACAGAGCGAGACTCCGCCTCAAAAAAAAAAAAAAAAAAAAATTAAACACAGAAAAGACTTAGAGAATAAGGATATAAAGAAAAATATTATTTGTACAGCTGTACAATGTATCTTTTAAGCTAAGTATTATTATGAAAGAGTAAAAAAAACTTAAAAAAAATTAAAAAGCTGTATTCCTGAAAAAAAAAAGTTTTAAAAATAAGTTTAGTGTGGCCTAAGTGTATAGTCATGTCCTAGGCCTTCACATTCACTCACCACTCACTGACTCCTCAGAGCAACTTCAGTCCTGCAAGCTCCATTCATAGTTAACTGCCCTATACAGGTGTACCTTTGAAAAATTCTTAATAGTGTATTTTTCTTGTCCCTTTCCTATGTTTAGATAACATAAATACTTACCATTGTGTTGCAACTGCCTACAGTATTCAGTATAGTAATATGCTGTAGAGGCTTGCAGCCTAGGAGCGAAAGGTTCTACCACCTGGCGTAGGTGAGTAGCAACCTATACCATCGAGGTTTGCACAGTGACAAAACAGCCTAACGATGCATTTCTCAGAACGTATCTCTCTGTCAAGCAAGGTATGATTGTACTACTGAATTTCAGTGTCAGCAACTGTGGTCTGGCATCTGTAGTACCGCCACACTCTGCCAGATTTACTGAATGCAGTTGGGCCTACTGTGCGAATAATGAATTTGCATTAAGTGAAGGTCCAAAATCATATTACAGTTGCATAAACAAAGATTTCATAGTAATTTAAATTTTAAAAAAGGAGCAGAAGAGTTGGGTCATAACCTAATAATAGAGTTTACTAATAAGCATGCCAAATGCAAACAGTGATTCAAGTAGTAACTCTGCACGCCGACATGTAAAGTGCAAAAGAGTCTTGCGCCTCAATAATCAGAGTTCCACCTCATCTTGTACACAAAACATCATTATCCAGGTCATTACATTTATCTTGTTATTTGAAAACACTTTTGGTTTTCTACTCAATTTGTAAACATCACTGGTTTGATAGTTGAAAAAAGCTATGTACAAAATGAGTTTATACCTAGTTCTGTACATACCTTTTATGTAGAAGAAACAATAAAAAATACTTTAAGTCAACAATGGGGGGTGTTTCATGATACGGTACTGTTTTCCTTTACATTGTCAGCTCCAGTCTACCTGCAGTTTTTGTCTCTCAACGTGGAATTGACCATCTACCATGTGAACACTACAATGTCTACACTGCCAGTATCCTCCAGGTCTTTGCCTCACTGTCTAGCTGTCACCAATGCTTGGCAAGTCCTTAGTCCTGGATGAACCCACTGTCTACTCTCCTTACTTCCTGACTCAGGTTGCTAAGTAGCTCTCAAGAAAATCATGTGACATGCAGTTTGGTACCACTATGAATGCATGGTCCCGGCCTCAGAACACCCTCATTGCTTCCTGTCAATCCTGCAACTTCCTGGGTCTGCCTTGTTCCAGTGCTGTCAACAATTCATTTAAAGATCTTCCACTCCTGAACTCCTAATGCCTTTACCTCCTTGTTCCCACTTCTCCCCATCTCCAGAAAATGAACTTGACTACTCTGCAGAATAAATAAAAGCCATCAAGTAAAAACTTCAAGTTTCTGTCACTACAGATATGAGTGTCACCCTGTTCTTTGTCCCACATCTGTTACTCCTATCTAAGGCTAATACTGTATTCCATCAACTCGAAGACGCACATCCCTTCACAGGTTACCATCACTTACATTGGGATGTGTCTTATAATGGATGACATGTCAGTGCACAGGCAGCATATTTTCCTTTCTTAATGGTATGTGCAATACTGATATGTCTCACAATCAATGGGGTCAAAGAGGCAATGCAAGGGGGCACCCTCCAAACCTCTGGATCCTATCTTAGGGACTTTGCGTGTCCTGGGTCTTCAACTCACAACTCTCTCCAAAGTAGATATGAAGGCCCAAAACATAAGATTGGGTCTTGGATCAATTCCTTGCTTTACAAATATTTCTCTATTTTTTTTCTAGCCAGAGTTTTAATGAGGGAACCGAATATAAAAAAGAAGAGGGTTGCTGTGTTTGTGCGCGGAGTGAAAGAAACTGCATTTCCAACCTGTAACTGGCCCAGGGACTGTCTGGCTACTGTAATTAGCTCCTTCTCATTATCATTTGAACACGTTCAAATCTTTAATCTCTTCACAAATGGCAACAATCACCTCTCTCCTGGACTCCACATTCTCCTCCAGCTCCTCCCACTCTCTCCTGTCCTCCTGCAAACCTTCATGGAAACTGACTACCCAAGGACATAATTTCTTCCTTGCTGCTAAAATCCAAGGCCATGTTATCTTTTGACCCCTCAGTCTTTAGACCAAAAGACCCCTGAGCTGTCTTTATCAGCGATGACCACTCCTGCCTTCTTGCCTGTCTACTCCTCCATGCTGTATTTCCCGTCCCCCTTGGCAGGTTTCCTTTTATGCCTTCGTTGTCCACTCTTTTATACTTGATACAGTTCAAAATCAACATGTCCCATATACTCATCAGCTTTCTTGCCTCGCCCTTCTGAATATTTCAATCTCTCCTACATCTCATCAATCACCAAACCTTGTCATTTATATTAATAGCTCCTAAATACCCTCCACCCTCAAATATCACTCAGTTTCATCCATCTATTTTCATTCCAACTGTCACCATCAGAACCTGGGCACCCTCATCTCTTAGCTGCAACACTATAAGAGACTTTCTAATCCACCATCTATACTGCAGCCACTGTGATCCTTCTGAAATGCAGATTTCTTCCCTGGTTTAAAACTCTGAGGTCTTGTAACGTTCTCAGAATAAAATCCAAACTCTCTGCAAGGTCCACGTGGTCCTGAGCAGTAAGACTCCCAGTTCCCCAGACTTAGCTTTAAGGTTCAGCAAGTGCTAAACTCCCCTGTGAGCTGCTTGCTTCTTCATCTAACCACCACGTTTCATCAATTCTAGGGCACATTTCCTAACATTTCAACATTTCTGAAATTGGGATGCACGTTATAACTGACAATGAATGTATCAGTTTAACTATTTTTTTCTTTCTTAGTGGTACACAAAATAGTGCATAATACAATTGATAATGTCAGAGTAAAAAAATGTGGCAATTCCTAGTTGTTCTTTAAATATCAGACTAAATGTCACTTCCTCTCCAAACCTCCTGTGACTCACCTAAGCCAGTCTAGGTGCTTCTGACTGAACATCCACAGTACCCGGTATTTGGCACAGCACTCAGCATTGTGTATATTACTTTTTTAAATGACTGTCTTCTTCTCTAGGCTGTAAATTATGGCAGCATAGTGCCTGACAACAGTGAGTGCTACATAAATGTTGAAGGAGTGTTTTTCTCAAACATATAAAGTTTAAAAAATACAGAGACAGCAACATAATATAAAGAAACTAGTTGATGAAATAAAAAACCACTAAGGCTAGAGACCTCAAAAACTTGGATTCACTTCCAGTAATTTTCATATCCCTAGACTTCAGTTTTCTCATCTGGAAATGAAAGGTTTAGACTAGCTGACACCCTAAGGCTTCTTCTAATTCTGAAAGCCTATGGTTTAAGTGAAACCCAGAGAACACGACATGCAGTTTTAATTTTGTGATGGCTAGCATTTCAGGGTCCACAGATTTCCTCCTCCCTATGTCCAGCCTGTCTTCGCTCCTACTTCCCCGGCCTTGATATAGACATGAAATACTTTTTGTAATTACTTGAGACTTTAAAGTTCTTTACCTTTATATGGAATGAACATCCATTATATCTTTTCTTTTTAAAGAAAGGTGCAGAACCTATTTATTATAAGTTGAAGTTGATTCTTAAATGTATAGGGGCCTTCAAATATAAATAGATATATATTTTCCTGATAGTGACCTTCAGCTAATTATAATAACAGAAAAGCTAAGAGGTATTTACCCAAACGAGTTGAAAACTTACATTCATACAAAAACCTGCACACAAATGTTTATAGCAGCTTTATTCATAACCGTCAAAAACTGGAAGCAACCAAGATGTTTTTCAGTATGTGAATGGATAAACTGGTGCATTCAGACAATGGAACATTATGTGATTTAAAAAAATTAGTTATCAAGTCATGAAAGCATAGAGGAACTAAAAATGCATATTGTTAAGTTCAAGAAGCCAATCAGAAAAGTACAGTATGTAGAAAATCCACAGTATGTAGATACCGTATGATTCCAACTACGTGACATTTTGGAGAAGGCAGAACTACAGGGATGGTGGAAAGATCAGTGGTTGCCAGGGGAGTGGGGGATGACTATGGGGAGCACAGGGGATTTTTAGGGCAGGGAAACTGCAATGATGGATACACAATATTGTGCATGTCAAAACCCATTGAGTGTATAATACAAATAGTGAACCCTAATGTAAACTGTGGAATTTAGTTCATAATAATGTATTGGCCAGGTGTGGTGGCTTATGCCTGTAATCCCAGCACTTTGGGAGGCCGCGGTGGGTGGATCACCTGAGGTCAGGAGTTTGAGACCACACTGGCTAACACGGTGAACCCTGTCTCTACTAAAAATACAAAAATGAGCTGGGCGTCATGGCGCAGTGCACCTGTTATCCCAGCTACTCAGGAGGCTGAGGCAGAAGAGTCTTTGAACCTGGGAGGCGGAGGTTGCAGTGAGCTGAGATCGCACCATTGCACTCCAGCCTGGGCAACAGAACAAGACTCTGTCTTTAAAAAAAACAAAAAAACAAAAAAACAAAAAACAGTATCAATACTGGAACATCAGTTGTATCAAATGTTCCACACAAATATGGGAAACTAGGGGTGGGAAGGAGAGGGAATACACGGGAACTTTGTACTTTCAGCTCAATTGTTTTGTAAACTTAAAATTGCTCTAAATAATACAGCCTATTAATAAAAAATGGAAATACAACCCACGACAGAGAAGAAAACTTGCTGTCTCTTTCACAATAGCAACTTTCCAAATAAAACTGAGAGCACAATACATAGACATTTGTCTGGTAAACTTAAAACCACTCAATGTACTTTAAAATTACAATCAACATACTAGCAATTACTTTTTCACACACTTTAATGTATCTGCCTCAAAAGGTTTTTTTGTTTTTGCTTTTTTTTTTTTTTGAGACAGTTTTATTTGCTCTTGATGCTCAGGCTGGAGTGCAGTGGCACAATCT
Organism: Theropithecus gelada; assembly: GCF_003255815.1. Classification (NCBI taxonomy): domain Eukaryota; kingdom Metazoa; phylum Chordata; class Mammalia; order Primates; family Cercopithecidae; genus Theropithecus; species Theropithecus gelada. The sequence continues at coordinate 51,361,089 of NC_037684.1, read as the reverse complement.
CAGCTTACTGCAACCTCTGCCTCCTGGGTTCAAGTGATTCTTCCTGCCTCAGCCTCCCAAGTAGCTGGGATTACAGGCATGCACCACCATGCCTGGCTAATTTTTGTATTTTTAGTAGAGATGGGGTTTTACCATGTTGGCCAGGATGGTCTTGAACTTCTGACCTCAGGTGATCCACCCACCTTGGCCTTTCAAAGTGCTGGGATTACAGGCGTGAGTCACGGTGCCCGGCCAGGCTTTTTTGTTTGTTTTTTGAGACAGGGTCTCACTTTCGTTGCCCAAGCTGAAGTGCAGTGGCATGATCACAGCTCACGGCAGCCTTGGCTTCCCAGGCTCAGGTGACCCTCCCAGCTCAGCCTCCCAAGTGACTAGGATGACAGATGCATATCACCATGTCCAACTAATTTTTTGTATCTTTAGTAGAGATGGGTTTTTGACGTGTTTCCCAGGCTGGTCTTGAACTCCTGGACTCAATCTACCCACCTCAGCCTCTCAAAGTGTTAGGATTACAGGCGTTAGCTACTGTGCCCAGCTCAAAAGTTTTATTCTAGACTCAACAAGTGCTTCTTGGAAAGCTAGGAATATTGGTTCTTTTACTACAAAATTCAAAAGCAGCAACAGCAGAAGAGGAGGAGGAGAATAAAAAAAGAGAACTATTAGCAAGCTACAGAAATTTTTGTGATGAAAAACCCAGCTTCTCTTTTGTAAATAGCTGACATTGGATTGCTAGCTACTATAAAAGTCAAAGTACAGTCATCCCTCAGTATCCAAGAGGGATTGGTTCCAGAAACCCCCTTGGATGCCAAAATCCACAGATGCTCAAGTCCCTGATATAAAACAGGTTATTATTTGCAGATAACCTACGTACATCCTCCCACATACTTTTTGTTGCTTTTAATTTTTTTTTTTTTTTTTAGAGATGGGGTCTCACTGTGTTGCCCAGGGTGGGCTGAACTTGAATTCCTGGGCTTAAGTGTTCCTCCCACCTCAACCTCCCAAATAGCTGGGACTATCAGCGCATACCACCATGCCTAGCTCTCCTATATATTTAAATAATCTCTAGATTACTTATAATACCTAATGTAATTTACATGCTATATAAATAGCTGTTATACTGTATTGTTTAGGGAATAATGACAAGAAAAAAAGGTCTGTACATGTTCAGTACAGATGCAACTGTCCATTTATATTTCAAATATTTTTGATTGACAGTTGGTTAAATCCATGGATGCGGAAGCCACAGATAAGGAGTGCCAACTGCACTTGTACTTCTACCTGTCATTTTGCCTTTCAAAAGACTGGAAATGAAGAAAATGCACCAGAACTCAAAACCTGATGGAAACAATTAGGCAAGGACTCAGGAGCAAAGAATTTGAGCTGATGGGAACCTCAGAAATCATCCAGTCCCACCCTCATCTGCAGACGCAGGCAGCCGAGATTATCTGGCTGAGATGACTGAACCAGCTGCCATTGGGACCAGAACTCACATCTCTGACCATGCTCTTCCACCATGCTGCTGCTAATCTTTCTTAAATGATTGAAGGACAAATTCAGGGTTGTTTTTCTTCAAAACCTTCAGAGGAAAAGGAATTCATGCTACAGAAGGGAAGAAGGAAGCAAATCATAAATGAATGTTATCAGTCCTTTTTTCAATATAAACCACCAAATTCTGAGACATTTGGACATGGAATATGGTTTCCTGTGTGCTATCTGCCTGATGCCTTATGTGTAGTCAATCTTACATCTAAGGCAGCCTCATTTTTTAAGAGTCAAAGTATTCCTAACCAGTCTTCCCTTTCCACCCTGAATAACTGTTATGTGAGTAGGGTGGGACTGGCAGGTGAACTAAGAATGCCCCTTACATTTTTAAAGGATGGGGAAAAAACTCCATATGGTCAGCAAAGTCTAAAATTCTGGGAATGACCTTGGTCAGAGTCTCACTGCCCCTGGGCATCTTTTTGGCCCAAAGGCTAGACCTACAGGAAAAGGGCCAGATACTAGTATAGGGAACAGAAACCACTTGTAATATTAGATTATCAGACATAGAAACCTTCTAGAGGAGAAATCCTGGTAATATATACCAAAGTCTTATTATGTAGGTGTTGTTTTATTTTAATTAAAAAAATTATAAATAGGCCAGGCGTGGTGGCTTACGCCTTTAATCCTAGCACTTCGGGAGGCCAAGGCAGGCAGATCACCTGAAGTTGGGAGTTCAAGGCAGCCTGGCCAACATGGTGAAACCCCATCTCTACTAAAAATATAAAAACTAGCTGGGCATGGTGGCATACCCCTGTAATCCCAATTACTTTGGAGGCTGAGGCAGAATAATCATTCGAGCCAGGGAGGCAGAGCTTGCAGTGAGCCAAGATTGCGCCATTGCACTCCAGCCTGGGTAACAGAGCGAGACTCCATCTCAAGAAAATAAAAATTAAAAAATAAATAATTAAACAACCTATTCCATGTCTCCTCTCCAATTGTGAAAATAATCTTTTTTATGATTACTGAATGAAAAGTTAAAATGATGCTACTTATCAAGAAGAAACAGGAACATATTAAGTTAGGAGAAATGAAATTACTCTCTTAGAAACGCAAGTGCTGTTACTATATAATAGCCTTGAGCTACAAGCACAACAGGATCAGTGAATGAGTACAAGTACATCAAGCTTGTCTGAATGCGCGGCCCACGCCCCTCCTGTGTCCCTCAGAGACATCTTTGTGCTCTGCTGGCCCTCTCACCGCTAATGGACTTCAAGTCTTTGTACTCGTTCTCCAGCCCTGGACTCTCTAGAGAGGTTGTCCATGCTCACCACTCTGACCATCATTTCTGTGCTACTGATGCCTGAGTATTGTCCCAGTGTTGCCCTCGAGCTCGAAGTCCAGCCTCCTTCTTCAACTACCTACTGGACAGTGCTGCTTGAAGGAAGCTTTCTTTCACACTGAACGCATCCAAAAGTCAAACAAGAATTTCCTAGTCTGAGTCCAGGACTGTGTTGGTTGCTGTAGGAAGGCACTGGAGCACTTAGGTTTCTCACTTAAGTGAATCAACAATGAACTGGGGAAATAAAGAAGACACACAGAGTATTTAAAGCTTGTGCAACTGACTGGAAATCTCAGACAACTGAAGAGAGGAGGGATGACAATGTGCTGCCCAGTACAGCAGCCACTGGCCAAGTGTGGCTGCTGAGCCTTGATGTCTAAATTGAGAGGTACTTAGTATTAAAACATATACTGGATTCTAAGCTGGGTGCGGTGGCTCATGCCTGTAATCCCAGCACTTTGGGAGGTCGAGGTGGGCAGATCATGAGGTCAGGAGATCAAGACCATCCTGGCTAACACGGTGAAACCCCATCTCTACTAAAAATAAAAAAAATTAGCCAGGCGTGGTGGCAGGCGCCTGTAGTCCCAGCTACTTGGGAGGCTGAGGCAGGAGAATGGCGTGAACCCGGGAGGCGGAGCTTGCAGTGAGCAGACTCCAGCCTGGGCAAAAGAGCGAGACTCTGTCTCAAACAAACAAATAAACAAAAACCCAAAAAACAAAACAAAACAAACAAACAAAAACATATACTGGATTCTAAAGACTTAGTACCAAAAAAAGAGAAATACGTCATTAACAATTTTTCTGTTGATTTCACACTGAAATGGCAATATTTTGGATATATCAAGTTAAACATACATTATTAAAAGTAATTCTACCTGTTACTTTTTAAATGATGCATCTAGGCTATTTAAAATGATTTATGTGGCTCACATTTGTGGCTTGCATTATTTCTATTGAATGGTGCTGGTCTAGAAGTGGTATTGTTTTATTGAAAAGGATAAAGTTTAAGCTAGTTTCTCTGAAACCATTAAATAATTACCTGTTTTCATAAAGACTGAAAGTGAAACAGAGATTGAGAAACTAGAAGTTGTGACAGATCACAAGCTTTTTCAGGTGGGAGATTTTCCCTAACAACTATTTACTCTACACTAAAGTAGTAGCACATTATTTCACAAACAGAAAAAAAATGCCACAAAGCATGTATTCAATTAATAAAAAGACCAAGGGCCCTGGTGTATAATGCAAGCATGGCACACTCAGTTTACCCACATACTTGTTCTCACAGTGGTATTTCCAGCTTGCAACGCTAATGCTATGGCTGGTAGTCTACAGGTCATCCTGGACCCTAAGAAAAGGGAAGAGAGGCCTCACTCAGCAAAGCAACAGACAGAGGAATGGGGAATTCTGACCCAGTTGAGCTGTACCTCTGGGTCTCTTTTATATTATGTAGTGATAAATCTTCTCTGACTTAAGCCGGTACTTTTTGGATCTTTGAATCAAGCAGCCACCTAACAATCTCAAGTGATAAGTGGAGGATCTCAAAATCTGGATCTATTCTTACACCACAGATAAATTAAATGGGCATTTGTTTTGTCTAGCCATAAACTCTTTTCAGATCCTCATTTATGGGTCCATTACTGTCCAAAAAACCAGGGTATCAAAGCAATCTTGACACTCCCCTTCTTCAAAAAGACCTGACTCTAGCGCCATACCTCAAAGATAGGGACTCACATGGGAACCTACCCTTTTACACATCAGCATTTTCATGCAGCCAGAGAATACAGGAAGGCAATGGGAACTTTAGTTCTTCATGATTTTCAACAAATCATTTGTTTTATTTAAGAAAAATTAAGACAGCAACCATTTAATAACTATATATTTAATTTTAAAAAACTTTCAGCAAGCTGGAAATTCTGGTTACTCTCTGCCTAGTAAACTTTTGCCTTTTGTTTTTTAAATGAGAGCGACATCTGCTGGTGAAAAGGTAGATGGTAACTCTTTATATAAGAAAGCAACAGTCTTTTAAAACAGTTTTCTTTCCAAGAATTTTCTTTCAGCTAAAATTTTCAGGTAGTATTGTCATAACAGGGCCAAACAGATAGATTCCCACATTTTGCTTTTTCTAAAACGACAGGCTACAGTATGGACACGAAGTTCAGACTGCTGTCCCTTCAGACTTTGGAGAACTTTATTTCGAAGGAGCTCCTTTTCAGACTTTTCTACTACATTGTCATCTCTAAGATACCAAGACAGAAGGAACTTGCCTTGCTGACCCAGCCTCCTTAGCTTCCAGTCTACCCTTGCTAGGGTCTGAGCTTTCTCAAGTCCTGGCTGCAACCCCATTCTCTCTGCTTCTTTCCTAGCTATTTTAGTTGGCTTGAGTCTCATCATGCTCAGTCACTTCAGTATTGCCATCTGTAACAGCCAAGGCCCCTGACCTTCCTTCCTTTCACTATGCTTGCTATCCATGCTTCTGTATCATCTCAACCTTCAGTCATTTCCAGACCACCTGACACTGCCACACGTAGTCTCAGAAACAGCAATGAGCTGTTACCTACTAACACTAGCATAAGCACCCCCTGCCACCAAGAATTCCTCTCACTAACCTAACATGGACTGCCAAAACCCCCCTCCTGTAACGGCTTAAAACTTTTCCTGCACTCTGGAATCCTGATGCCATCCAGCTTCTCTCAACTATGGCCTGGATTTCTAGTTTACAGAGACAGAAGGTACTCATTCATTCAATAAATAGAGGTTTTCTACAGCTCAGCCTCTTCTGGGCTGTATCAATGAACAAACAAGAGATTCCTGGCCCTGTGGAGCTCATATCTTAGCAGAGAAAAAAGGTCAAAGGTCAATAATAAACATGATGTGTAGGTAAGAGACATGGTTCGCCAGGTATTAAGTGCTGCAAAAAAAAGGAAAGCAGGGTAAATAAGGGCTCAAACTCATTGTTTTCCCATGCAATCTGCCTATCATTCGCTCCATCCCCCAAAACATGTCAGCATCCTCACCTACCCTCTCCTTATTCAGAAAATATTTAATGGGTTCCTATTCTGTGCCAGGCACTGTGAATACTGAGTATACTAAAAAAAGAAATACAGTTCCAGCTGGGCATGGTGGCTCACGCCTGTAATTCCAGCACTTTGGGAGGCCAAGGCGGGCAGATCACGAGCTCAGGAGTTTGAGACCAGCCTGGCCAATATGGTAAAACCCCATCTCTACTTACAAAAATACAAAAGTTAGCCGGGCGTGGTGGTGCACGCCTGTAGTCCCAGCTACTCCGGAGGCTGAGGCAGAAGAATCACTTGAGCCCGGGAGGTGGAGGTTGTAGTGAGCCGAGATTGCGTCACTGCACTACGGCCTGGAGACAGAGCAAGGCCATCTCAAAAAACAAGCAAGACTCCATCTCAAAAAACAAAACATACACACACACACACACACACACACACACACATGGTTCCTGTCTTTATAGTTTATCATATAGTAGAAGAGACATTATCTTTAAAATGATTTCACAAATACAAACTTACACATTATATTGTAAGCATGATAAAAGGAACAGTGGGGCAAGAGAACCTAATTTAGGGATTCAGTAAGCTCCTTTGAGAAAGTGACAATTAAGCAGAGCCCGAAAAAGTATGTCAGGGTTAGCGAGGTAAAGTATGTCTGTGTGTGTGTGTGTGTGCGCACCTTGTACCTACAAACTCACTCCCACTCGCCTAGACAGTGCATGGAAAGGCCCTGAAATGGAAAAGAGCTTCTCGCCTTCGGGGGTTGAAGCCTAGCAGGGTTGTTTCACGTGGCTGGAGAGGTAGGCAGAGACCCTGGAAGGATTTTGGATTGTACCACTTGACCTGTAGTGGGAGAGCACTGGGTGGTTCCATGGATGGATACTCCTCAGTGTTCCCGCCTGGCTGCCACACTAGGAGAAGCCTGGAGCTTCCAGTTTCAGAGAGAAACTCTAGAGACAGGCTGCTACAATTGTTAACCCATGGTGAGCTGAACAGCTGTGCAGTCATGGGTTGTCTGAGCTCAACAAGCACTTCAAGCTGTTGAGGTCTCTGAGACCCTGTGCAGACGCCAGCGCCATGTGGCTGGGAGGAGGCAGTGGTACCCTCCTTGTTCAGCTCCTCCACCCCAGCAGGAACGCAACATGGGAAAAGAAGTTCCCTATGATCCACCTTACATTCCTCACCCTGGACTGAACACAGCAGGGGAGCAGGGAGCGGGAGCACGCTGAGGTGCTTCTATCTTATTCAATCACCCAAGTCATACTACCAACACAGTCTTTTCTTTAAAAATTTATTTAGAAATATTTAAGACATTTTTAAAAAGGCATAAAGACCAAATAATTAACAAATCTCCATGGAGTCAATCTCCAGCTTAAGAAATAAAATGTCCCCATTCCACCAAAGTCCCACCTATCTTTCCCTCCCTGACTGTATACTCCACCTTCCCCCAGCAAAGATCATCACCAATCAGAACTGGGGTTTTATCAATTCCATACACTTCTCCTGAGAGGGAGTGCAGTGGCTAAGAGTATGGACTTGGGGTTGAAACTTCAGCTCTGCCACTTCTTTGCTGGGGATCCTGGGTAAGTTACTTAGCTTCTCCATCCCTCAGTCATGACATCCGTAACATGCGGGCAAAGGCAGGGGGATAAAAGGGAGCTAAGAATCCCTTACTGAGAGAGTTCCTTGAGGACTGAATGCTAATCTATGTAAAGAATGGTTTAGAAGAGTGACTGGCACTTAGTACACAGTAAGCATTTATATTATAATAATCCTCTTTCTCTCAGAAGCAATGGAAACCACAGAAGTTAAATAATCATGTTAAACGAAGAACCACAGAGAATGACCTAAAGAAGGGAAGGAAGGCAGAGACTGCGGTAATTTAGAAGAGGTAATGACAGCTGTACTCAGGAATGGAGGATTAGATCTTAGTCTGGTTCTAAACCTCCCCCCTTAATTTGGTTCTCCTATCTCCAACAGTTTGGAAAGTGTTAGGGCACTAGATGAACGTTAATGAACAGCAATCCCATTATTTTTTAAATGTTTACAAAGCAAGTAGTCAAAGTGTTCTCTCCCACCCACCACCACAGGCACACCTGGTGCAGGACTCACAAGCCTGGCACACAGCTTATGCAGCCTCCCTGCAAGGAGAGCTGAGGCTAAGGATCTGGTTCCCCCAGTTACATGTGAGTGCATGTGACCTCGCAGGTACTGGCTGTGGGGGCCTGTAAGCATAGTACTGGAGACAGTGGCAGTTTCTGTGCAGGGGCCACATTGCCAACTGCTCCTTTCGTGGCTGTGAGAGACAGTGTTAGTGCTGCTTCCTGACCCCTGGTCTGCGGCAGTGGCACTGTGCTCTGGAAGCCGAGAGCCAGTGGGGCCTCTCAATTCTTCCTGGAGGTAGCAGCTCCTCAGGGAACTCCTTGGGGAGTCATTTCTGAGGGTCAGCCTGGAGTTTAGCCCGCTTTAGCCCTTTCAGTGATTGTATACGCACCCAGTCCCCCATATTTTAAACCCATTTCTGCTTGTAACAGCTAGTTTCTATATTCTTCAGTCAAAATCTGGTTAAGAGTATAGACTTTTTTAGCATGGAGTTTTATTTATTTATTATTGAGATGGAGTCTTGCTCTGTTGTCCACGCTGGAGTGCAATGGCATGATCTCGTCTCACTGCAACCTCTGCTTCCTGTCAAGCGATTCTCTTGCCTTGGCCTCCCTAGTAGCTGGGATTACAGGAGGCCGCCACCACGCCCAGCTAATTTCTGTAATTTTAGTAGACATGGGGTTCTGACATGTTGGCCAGGTTGGTCTGGAACTCCTGACCTCAGGTGATCCACCCGCCTCAGCCTCCCAAAGTGCTGGGATTACAGGCATGAGCCACGTGCCCGGCCCAAGTAGTACACTGAAATCTTCCATCTACCTAGACAGCATCACAGGACATGGTATGAGCTAGGAATATCACTGTTTCCTTAGAATGGTATCACTGTTAAAAGGACCCTCAGTTAGAATCCCCTGGGCTGCCACCATCAGTCTAAAGTATAATAACAAGTAGGTGTGAAATGGATGACAGCGGTATATTTTAAAAGTAACTTTTTATAGGTAAATGCTAACTGGGAGGGACATTTTAACCTACACATTTTAACACATCTTCTTTCTGAAATTTGAATGCAGCTTACAATTGGTGTATAAACATAACAAGGTTTCCTCATTCATGCTCCACCTCTGTGAATCGATGTGTCCTATGACTAATATCATCTCGGAACTTAAGAAACAAGCTTTTGTAAGATAAAGCATAGAACTTCTCTTATGCATGGACACCCCCACACAATGAAAAAAATTGTCAAAAATCAAGCAGTAACTCTAGCCATTTCAGAATATATATTAAAAGATTCAGAGTTTAACATTTTAAATTTAAATTTACTCAGATATAAGATTGTTTGCAAATGTGACTACGTAAGAGAACTATTCTCTTGTGCCAACATAATCAGTGATTCCAAGGAATATTTTTGTTATTACCATTTCTTCTGCAGCCTATACAGCAGCAAACATTGTGGCGAGAAGTTGCCTTAGAACAAAGGGATGGGAGCAGAAGACAGCTCTGAGTACGGAGGGTCCATCTGCTGTGCTCATCAGCAGTCCCGGAGGGATACAAAGCGGTGCCTTCTGTTTGTTCAGTGGATGCTTCTGGCTGATGCATCACCGTGGCAACGTTTGGAGCCCAACTCAAAATGAGCACAGACTCATTAACTACAAACTACATTAACTTAGTGTCTGCTGCTAATGAAAAATGCCGTTCAGAGGTATTTTCTATTCTAGCATATTATAGCTACCTCTCTAAAAGGTACTAAATGCCACTCTCAATACATCACAGATTAGATGACATAAATGTTAAAAGAAAGCAAAATTATTTTAATAATGACTATAAACAGTAAGAATCATTTCATTAAAAGGTTGCTTTGGCCCTTGGATACTCCTGCTGTAAGAAAATGTACTATTATCATATATGCAAGTATATCTAAGTTCTTTTTAAACAACAGGCTTATTTAGAAGATCAATTTAGAAAATGTTGCTAACAGCATATGTTAAAGCTGAGTAATCAAGACAGCATTAATGCACACTGGCTGTCCTATAATCTTCTCATTTGAAACACTGATCATAACACTCTCCAAGTGAGGCAACACACCGGACAAAACATTAAAAGCAAAGAAAGTCCACTGGGTGCAGAGCTTGTCAGTTCCCTTAACTCCTTCTTGACCACATCTCTTTTCATGCTAAATCATCCTGAACTGAATAAGCTCTCAGAACAAACGGCAAATCCTAAATCTCATGAAACACAGAAGATAAGCGGAACTGTTTCAAATGTGTTCTCCCAGGACTGATAAATTGTGAAATAGCAGTAATCCTAGGATATTTTCCTTCTGAAAGTGCAGAATCCTACAACCTGCCAGAAGAGGGAGCCAAAGTTAAACGACTCCAACATTTAGTAAGACAAGGCTGGTGCAGGAGGAGAAAAATTGGCCTTATTTCAAACTGATTTGGAAAAGCCTTCTTATTCTCTTAGGCAAAAGAGCACAACTCCTCTTTGATGCCTCGCATGGTAGACCAATCCCCATCTCTCGCTTTGGCCTCACTTCATACCCTATTTCACAGCTTCCTGTTTGTTTAGTTCACGGAAAATGTCATACTCCATCCGGCCACAGGCTCTTTACAAATGCTGTTCCCTCTCTATGTAGGAGTGTTCCCTGGCCTAGTTGGGTCCTGTTCACCCTTCAGATTCCATGTTGCATTACCCAGGGATGCCTTCCACAACTCCTGCCAAGTTTGGGCTCCGTTGTTGATGCTGTCACACAGTCACCATCCCAGTTAGTAAGGATACATGTATCACTGTGGTTGAGATTTATGCCCATTCCTCATAAGACTCAGCTCCATGAGAGTGGGAAGTGTATCTCTATTTTTTCTTCCCATAGCAATCAGCCAATCAGCACAGTACCAAGCAAATAGTAGGTGCTCAATAAATATCTGCTGGAACAAATGATTAGTTAGCCCACTTAGTTTCTAAGTTCTGCCTATTCTATCAATCATCACTACCCTTCCCTGTCTACCCCTGCCACTTAGCTAGTCAGCTGGAGTCTGAACTGTGCACTGGTCTAACTGCACCTGCTGCCTCCAGCCCTCTCTCTCCTCCTGTTTAATTCATCTTCAATTCTGCATGTTCAGTGATCTTTCTAAAGCACAAATCTCATGATGTCACTCTCCCACTTAAAACTCTCCAACTGCTCCCACTCTGGTCTACAAGATAATTTAAAATCCTTAGGAAGGTGTTCAAGGACTGTATGAGCCAGCTTCCCACATTCCACCTCTCTCAAAAGAGCTGAAAAACAGTTTCAACTCTTTTTTGGGGTAGCTGGCTCAGTTTTAATGACCTACTGGATGGGTTTAAGATGACTGGGATAAGGCAACCCTTCCTTGTCCTTGCTTTCATAGCAAACTTAGGGCACAACTGGGAGTGGCCCAGCTCTAGTATGCACTTAACTCATTCGTATCAGTATTTTCCTTTTCCAATTCTCACTTACTTTTAAAAATAGGTGTATTTTCTTATAGAGATACAAATATTTGATGAAAAGATGACCAAACCTAAATCCTTTCAGGTAGAAAGAGTGAGATAAATAAATCACAATCAACCTCACTGACCATCTGCTGGGTCCTCACTGCACCACCGGCTGCCACCTCACTCAGCAGCTCCTCTGCTGCCAACATTGTAAAATTTCCTTTTTGTACTTTCCTTAGAGCCTGACTTCTCACACCTGGAAGCATCTGTTCCCCTACCCGCCACTGGCCATGAAATGCTTATACTGACCTACTGATACCTGGCTGAGATAAATAAGTTACAATGTCAGAACATTTTATTGCATTCATTTGCATATACATATATTTGCTTATCTGCCTGGCTCTTCCCACTAAAATATCTCTTTGAGAACAGGGAACTTTTTAAAAAAAGCTTTTATTTTAGGTTAGGAGGTACATATGAAGGTGTGTTACACAGGTAAACTCATGTCATGGGGGCTTAATGTACAGATTATTTCATCACCCAGGTATTAAGCCCAGTGCCCAACAGTGATCCTTTCTGCTCCTCTCCCTCCTTCTACCCTCCACCCTCAAGTAAACCCCAGTGTCTGTGGTTTTCTTCTTTGAGAACAGGGAACTGATCTCTGCCATCTAACAGGTATTTATTAACTGTTTAAGTTAATTAATGAATTAACTAGCCATCTCTAGGTGGCAAAATGTGACTAATATTTAGCTCATTTATTAATGTAATCTTTAGTTATGCTAAAATCTAGATAAAATGTGATTCTCTTTGAAAGTGCATATTTTCTGGTATTACTATTTACAAGTAACTACACACACAGAAAGAAGGGAAATGACTGAGGCATGTAGACAACTAAGCTGTAGTGATGAGTCTTTCTGCCCATCTCTAGAGGCCAATTTACTATCAGAAACCAATCTGGAAAAAGAAAATAAATAACAATGAAAAATGGGCAAGACTTCAAAAGACGCTTCACCAAGAGAGATGTACAGATGACAAATAAGCACATGAAAATAAGGTGCAACATCATTAGTCATTAGGTTAATGCCAATTAAAAGTGTAATGAGATACCACTACATACCTATTAGAATGGTGAAAATTATGAAGATGACCATACCACGCATTGGTGAAGATGTAGAACTGTGAAATAGTATAAACACGTTGGGAAAGAGCTGTGCAATTTCTTGAAAAATGAAACATACACCTATCATATGCATTTACCCAAGATAAATGAAAGTATACAGCCATATAAAGACTTCTACATAAATATTCAAAGAAGTTTTACTCAATAGCTCAAAACTAGAAAAATGCAGATGTCCATGAACAGGAGAATGAAGAGGATAAACAGCTGTGATACACCTACACAATGGAACACTGCTCAGCAATAAAAAGGAATGAACTACAGATACACACTACAGCATGGATGAATTTCAAAAGCAATACACTGTGTGAAAGGGGCCAAAGGGCACAATGTAGGAGTCCCTCAATACGATGTTCTAGAAATAAAAACTCTTTTATAGAGGCAGACAGCAGATCAGTGTTTGCCTAGAGACAGATGGGGGGAGGGTGGGGACAGAAGAGATAGATCAGAAAAGGTCAGGAGGACACCTTCAGGGATGATGGGTGTCATCTTGATCATGGTGATGGTTTCACAGGTGAATACATGCCAACTCTTATCTAATTGTTCTCTTTAAATAGAATGTCAACGATAACTCAATAAAGTTGTTTTTAAAAAACACAGAAAAGAGCGGGCGCCTATAGTCCCAGCTACTTGGGGGGCTGAGGCAGGAGAATGGCATGAACCCAGGAGGCAGAGCTTGCAGTGAGCAGAGATCGAGCCATGCACTCCAGCCTGGGCGACTGAGTGAGACTCTGTCTCCAAAAAAAAAAAAAAAAACCACACACAGAAAAGAAACTGGTCTGGGTAACAAATGATTTCTTGGAAAGCAGACTGTCAGCATCGTTTAGAGTTATAAACTGTAACTTTGTCTAAACTTAGAAACTGCCTTTGTGTTTAAAGTTTTAGTGAAAAGTTATATGAAACAGAGATGTGAACTTTCACTTTGTCTGAGACTCAGGAGAAATGCCCTCGGGAAGCGCCCCCGGAGCCTTCCTTGCTCACCAGGCTCACTTCCTTTCTTTCACAATTTGTTCAAGAACTTACACGTTCATGTACCTACTTGGAGGCTCTGGCAATACATTTTTACCCTTTTGAATAACCTATATATTTTTTAAATGTCTCATCTTAATACATTCTTTTGTTTCCATGGAAAAAATTTAATATTTATTACATGTCCCCCTTGGAATTTAACAGTAAAATAAACACTTCAAACATAAAACAACATAGCCAAAGAAAGAAATATCCAATATTTCAAAACCTAAAAGATGCCATCCCCTGAAGATATCTCATACAATCAATTTCTTAGGCATTTCCTTCAGCCTTAAAAACATCCTAAGTGTCTAAGTTCCTTCCTAAAATTAATAATTACACTGATAACAAATACAGAATACTTATGTCTCCAGCCCCATTATGTGGCTGTAGAAAAAACATGAAAAACATATATTTCTATGTATGACTATAAAATTGGGAAGATATGCTATAAACCTCAATTCTCACTACTTTTCATTCTGATTGATAGAAAACTTTATATGTTTAGAATGAGCCTAAGCACACTGCCAATACTTTGTGACTCTAAAACCTCCATCACTCAATTGAAGACTACCGGAAGACTACAGCTTCAACTGACTTACATTATTAACAAAAGAACCTAGAGGTTTTGTTTACCAATTACAAACTGAACGCATGGTAAAGTTTAATACCTCACTGCAAAACTGATATTATACTCTTTACAAACAAGATTAGGATACTAATTAAATGTATGAATTTAGGCTGAGCTGGTGGCTCAAGCCTATAATCCCAGCACTTTGGGAGGCTAAAGTGGGTGGATTGCTTGAGTGTGAGACCAAGCTGAGCAACACAGCAAAACCCTGTCTGTATACAAAAATACAAAAATTAGCCAGGCACTGTGGCATGCACCTGTAGTCTCAGCTACTTGGGAGGCTGAGGCGGGGGGAATCACTTAAGCCTCGGAGGTGGTGGTTGCAGTGAGCTGTGTTTGTGCCACTACATTCCAGCCTGGGTGACAGAGTTAGACCCTCTCTCTCAAAAAAAGTATAAATTCACATGTACATGACTTAAAAATCGTAATTCAGGCCAGGCGCAGAGGCTCACGCCTGTAATCCCAGCAGTTTGGGAGGCTGAAGCGGGCGGTACATGAGGTCAAGAGATTGAGACCATCCTGGCTAACATGGTGAAACCCTGTCTCTATGAAAAAATACAAAAATTAGCTAGTGGTGGCGTGCACCTGTAGTCCCAGCTACTCTGGAGGCTGAGGCAGCAGAATCGCTTGAACCTGGGAGGTGGAGATTGCAGTGAGCCAAGATTGCACCACTGCACTCCAGCCTGGGTGACAAGCAAAACTCCACCTCCCAAAAAAAAAAAAAAAATCATAATTCATTAATGATATGGAGCATGAACTACAATGGGTCATGAAGATATTCATTTTCATACACGGTAAGATTAACTTTGAGCTTTTTGTACGAAAACATCTACTTTATGAACTTAAATGTGGCTAAAACCACTGAATTAAATTTTCACATTTATGAGAATTATCATAGTTAATCATTAAAAAAAACCCTCACTCAATCCATGAAAATACTCAGAAAACAATACTGAAAACGTAGGCTCCCAAGTCATCACATCACAAATAAAGCTATTATTACCTGTGGCTAAATTAAGGGCAGTGCCGAAAATAAAGAAAACTGATTACTCATGATGGTCATAAAACCCATGCCAGTCGGAAGTGACACTTGGACCCCAGTTACTCCACAGAGAACTACAATGTACAAGTTAACGGCAACAGGATTATATCTGATTCCCTTTTCCCCCAGTATGAGAGCATCAGGGTCTCACTAAGGGTAACAGGTCACCGTGTTCGGCTGTCTCTTTCTTTGGTCACCAATGCAAAGACAATATTCAGTGGAATTTACAAAGGGCTAGTTTGTTTATGAATAGGCTCCCACAGAGGTTTTCAAATTGCTTGGTGCAGCTCCTTGAAGGGATAGGGATCCAGGAGTGCTAACTGTGGGGGAGCAGTGGAGAGTCCATATAAATATATATTTATGTGTATGAATTCATAGAGAGACGCATTCAAGGATGGGTAATAAACTGTTAATGGGTAAACATCTCAGGATAGAAGAATTTCAAGTGAACTTTAATTTCTCTTTAATCTCAAATTATTTTCAATGAGAATATGTAACTTTTGTTTTTCATCACAGGAGGGAAAACTAAGAAAAAGTTGACTACGACAAGAGTCTGAGACAATCCAGGAAAAGGCCTCCAGGTATAGAAACATGCCCAGATTCCTTAAGAGTGCAGGACATCAACCCCACTGGAGGGTTTGCAGACTCAGAGGCATAGAGGAAAATCAAGGGGGAGTCAAGAGGAGGAAACTGATGAAAGCCAAAGTGAATCAACTATTTGAGTGAAAACCCCCAGGGCTGAATAACAGTGTATCTCCCAGCTGCACAGATAACGTGGTTCCCATCATCACATCAGGGTAGGACAGGGGGTATGAATGTTGGCAGCATAGTGTTTCACATGAACGTACTCACTTGGCCTGAATCTTAAAAAGAAAATGACCCAAAGAAAGACATCACAGGTCAGAATTTGAAAAGATAGCCAGGAACAAAATTTCTGTTTAGTGGTAATTTTACAACGCAGACTTTCTAGAAAGCTAATTTTCAAATTTGTGGGGGGAGGGTAGGAAAGCATGCTATGTATTAGATTAAGCTATTCAAAAAAGATATATTTCTAATTAGCTTCAGTTCAGCATTAGTCTTTTAAATAAAAATTCATAGTTCAAGTTTGATGGTTATAGCCAGATGCAAACTTTTTTTAAGTATAATTAATGCTATAATGAAGACTCATCTATTAAGAATGGATTAGAGTAGCTAATATTCTCCAGGAGAAGGTAGAGGGGTATCATAGATGAGCATGCCATATATTCTAAAACGTTTCTTGAAAATGTTTAAAACAAACCCATATTTAAAGCACTTCTATTACTGAGAAAATTAAGTCAAATATAATGCTAAATAATTGGGGCATGGCTTTACTAATACTACTAGTTGAGTGGTGTATAATACTGCAGAGCAAGGGAATTTCTAATTGATTTGGTCTAGTTTGAGCTAATTATCAAAACCAAAATTATTCAAACTTCTACAGTGTTAATTGATTCAGTATATTATACAATCTAATTTATAACTGTAGCCTCTCTCTTAAGAGTATCCAACTCTTGAACTCTCTCAAATTGCTAAACACTTTCCTATATTCAAACAACGCAGGGCCTTGAGACTTCTGGGTGCTGCTTTGTGGCAAATGTGGCCCCTGCCCTCATGGACACACAATCTGGAGCAAGGGAGGGAAGTCAAAACGCTAGAATGTTAGAAAACCGTCAATTTTATATGTGAACACTAATACTAGTACTATAACATGTATCATATGTACAGTCAGGCCAGCCTGTGTCACCCGACAAAAGTGTCTAGTCAGAAAGTTGGAACCAGTATTTCTCAGGCAATGAATTTTGGTTTGAATCAGTGATAATGAAGAGTCTGAGAAAAACGTAAACCTTGATGCTGCTAATATTCATCAATGAATTACCTAGCAGTACTGTTAAATTATTTATAATTCAAAAAGCCTCTTTTGTTTGGAAAGACATTAATTATTACTACAACCCATTCTAAGGCTAGCTAGTAGTTACCGATAAACTGTACCCAAAGGAACAGTATTTTAGAGGATACAGAAGGATAAGAGAAAAATCCAGTAGCGTTTGGAGTTACCAATGAAAATTCTCAACAGAGGCCGGGCATGGTGGCTCACGCCTGTAATCCCAGCACTTCGGCAGACCAAGGAGGGGGCGGATCATTTGAGGTCAGGAGTTCGAGATCAACCTGGCCAACATGGTGAAACCCTGTCTCTACCAAAAAATACAAATTAGCCAGGTGTGGCCATGCACGCCTGTAATCCCAAATTACAGGGTGGGGGTGGGGTGATGCTGAGGCAGGAGAATCACTTGAACCTAAGGGTGCGGAGGTTGCAGTGAGCCCGAGATCACGCCACTGTACTCCAGCCTGGGCGACAGAGCAAGGCTCCATCTCAAAAAAAAAAAAAAAAAGTAAAAGAAAATTCTCATCAGAACAGTAATAGAAAATAATAGCTCTGCATAAAGTGGTGGGACAATATAATTCACAATCACTATTCAGTAATACGCAATTTGTCACTACTTGAGGAGAAAACAATGAAAATGATGAAGAATATAGCTGGTACTAAATCAGACTGAAAAATTCAAAATGTTAAAACAAAAAAAAAAAAAAAAAAAGAAGAAATGGATGATCCAGAACAGTTAATTCTGTATTTTGAAATGACAATAGTAAGAAACCATTGTTTTTCATTCAAGATCATAAATTCATACACAACTATGTACCATAATAACCCTTTAGAACCCTTCTGGAAAAGTGTTATGTAAATTCACAGTGCTTCTGAGAGTATAAGAGAGAAAAATGTCCTCTTTGCTATGCTGCTCATGTGACTGTAGTCTAGAGGCTTAGAGACCTGGGCTCCCTCAAGTCTTGTTTTTACCATTAACTGGTTCTTAAGCAAGAACCAGCCTCTTAATTCACACTAGGAGATGATCTGTAAACGAATTCCTTTCCTGTTCAACTATGAAGTTCAAATGAGATAATATATATAACCTTAACTTTGAAAACTATAAATGTCTCACAAAAGCACAGTATTACCTGTGAGAGTGCATGTGTCTACATGTACAGTTGTGTACATGTGATGGTCCAGTGGAAAATAAAAACTTCAGAATAACAGTTATAGTGAACCTGTACTGAGCACCAGTTATATGGTAGGTACTGAGCCATTTTCCTGCATGATCTCAATTAGTCTTTTTTCTTTTACATTTTATTTTTAATTGACAAATAATTGTATTAAGTCTTTGTAACAGCTTTATGAGGTATGAACCATTCACTACCTTTCTCATTTTAAATACGAGATACCTGAAGCCTAAAGAAGTGAAGTAACTTGTCCCAAATTAAACAGAGCTAGTGTATGTGACTCCTGAGTGTATGCTCTTAACCACTGGGAAATAACATACAGGTATAAAATGAAGAGGCTTGGAGTGTGGCTTTCCGTTCGTTCATTCTGAATCTCCAGCACATCACAGGAGTGCCTGAGTTACAGCGAGAAATGTGTGTGTTTCCACCAACACCTTTTATGATAACCAGCAAATTCTGGACTTGAAGGATAAAAAGAGAAATCTTTTACATATCAATAAGCAAAGAGGGAATCCAGAAAGAATGTACCGTTTTTATTATAAAGGATAGTTGGCAATGAGAAACTGGAACCTTAAAAAAATGCAGACATCCTTTCATTGTTCCTATTCAAACTGAATCAACTTTATCAGTTCAATCCTGTTTGGTGGAAATCAAACCAAAAGAAAATGTAAAAGCATTGCTTGGAAAGCTAATATAACATTCTTCAGGCATTTCTGATTAACCAAATGCCAATGAGATGTGGATGTAAAACCAGTGATAAATGAGGAATTTCACAATGAATAATAAAAAATAGTTTCAAAGGCAGGCTTAGATTCTCATTTTTTAACCATCAATTAAAAAAAAAAAGTCATCCTGACCATAAAAATTTTGGTACCACCATATATGTACCCCCCTAAACATAAATAAACTTACCTTTGGTTTTTTGATCAGCAGCCTGAAAAAAAAAAAAAGAAAGAAACTCTTTAGGAATAATGTGTAGAATGTACACATCTATGAAAGTTTATAAGCAAACTTTTAGTATTGAAAATTTTTAAAATGAGTTTTTGCCCAGTTAATTTATGACAATTTATTAGTGGGAAAAATGTGTAACTGTCTACATGCCATTGATTTCATATCAATATTAATCTAAAGGCACAAAATTCTATCTGGAGCTCATTTAAACTCTGTAATTTTAACAGGCTCTAACAGGTATACAGTTTAAACTACAAGATACATTAAACTAGGTAAGAACAAAGACAAATGGCATAACTTGGTATTTTAAATGCCAAAAAATTCAAGCTTGACTATAAAGTTTACAGTAGGGCTTTTATTTTTAATTTTTACTAATAGGATTCATAAAAGAACATTTGCCAAAGCTGCAAAAACAAACAAACAAACAAACAAACAAACATTTCTAGCTTTTCTAATAAGATCAGTTGAATGGCCCTTTCTTCATTTATTAGACATGGTTGTTCAGGACAGTTCATTTTAAGTAGAACAACATGGACACATGTTACTACCAGCAACTAAAACACAGCTTCCTTAAAACACAGCTCTAACACTTCCACTTCCAAGTTAGACATTTATGGCTGTCACCTGTATTTATTTCACCGGCAGAATATCTATTATTTGATAATTATAGACTTGGCGTATTGATTTAAAATGTAACAGAATGAAACTTTGTCATGTAATGGCTATGATGATGCAAATGAGACACACAATGATACAAAGACAATGAAGTAGGAACTTCAGCCAAACCTTTTTCTGAGCACCTTCCTTCTTTTTCTTTTCTTCCTGCTTTTTCTTTTTCTTTTCTTCCATCAAACGTTCCTCTTCTTGTGTTTCTTGCTCTTTCTCCCTATTAAATACAAAGAAAACTAGTATAAGTTTGATGATCATGTTAAGTCAAACAATGAAAAAGTATTAGCTGCTTCAAGTCTTAAGTCAGAATTTCGCATATGGAATACAGAAGGACCCTCTGAAAAGGTGCTAGAAAGGGACACTTCCCTAACAGCACTGCAGGTTGCCCTGACTTCTTCAGTAGCCAGCTGTCTCATTCATTCAGCCCACATTGTTGAACACTAACCCATCATCAGGCATTGCTGGGGATAAGGGCATGATACGGAGTAAGATACAACTCCTACACTCAAATAGTCTGTATTTGAGAAACACAGACCAGTATTATTCAAAGTACTATCTCAGGGACCACCATCATTAGAATCATCGGGGTACCTATTAAAAAACATAGATTCCTAGTTTCCACCTTAGCAAAACCAAATCAGAATCTTTGGAGGTGATTCTTATGCACGCTATAATTATGTTTGTTTGATAAGCCAATTTTATTAAAGACTCCACACAGCATGGTGAGCTAGTATAAAGATACACTGGGACACAACATAGAGCAATTCTGCTCAGAAGGGGTCACAGCAGCCTATGAGCTAGTGCTGAAAACCTGTAAAGGAGTTTGGCTGGATAGGGTGTTATGTCAGTGACCGAGTCATCGACTATTTGCTCCAAGGTCACCCTTAAACACTTGCTCTGCAATAATGACAGAGTTCCTTTAAACAAATCTCCTTTCAGTGAGTACAACATGGAGCTTTCTCAGTAGAGGGCACCCTAGGGACACTGCAGGAGGAAGGTGCCCTTCTGCTGTTTCTAGCTGCTGGGGGAAGAGGGGGTAGGCGTGTGGGTGTGAGGCCACACTGCAACGGCTCCAGCCATGGGCCCAGCATGGGCGGTTTCTCAGCAACCTTGTGGCTCTGGTGTGGTCTAGTGTCATCTTCTCATGACCATCTCAACACAGACACTGTGGGCTCAGGTCTTCTGTCACTCACCCCATCCACAGATTTGTCCCTTGTGATCCTCCCTAGCCTTGGGGAGGGGCCTCCTTCCAAAGTTGGTCCTTCCCTGGGCACTTTCCTCAGGCCTAGGTACCATATAGTTTTCTATAGCTACCCTTTTATCACAGTTTAATTATTCCTTAAATCAAACTTTCCTAGTTTCTAAATCCCAGTTGGACCCAGACTGATACAGACAGCAAGGATTTAACACACTATGCAGAAGTAAAAACATACACAAAAGTCTTAGCAAAACATCATCATCCACCCATGAATGTTTTGAATTTATTAATTTTGGAGTTTTTAATTTGTAAATGTGTTTTCTATACAACTACATGCATAAGGAATTTCAATCTAGTGTCAGCTAATCCATATTTAAATAACTATCATAAGAAAAATTTAAATTACATGGTGGTGGGTGTGTCTTAATGAATATTTTTCTTTAAACAGTGGTTCTCAGTCTTTGTCCTTCAGAATTACCTGAAGAGTTTCAAAAATCTCCAATGGCTGCAACCCATGCCAGGGAAATCTCTGGGAAAGGAACTCGAGCACTGGCAGTTTTTAAAGCTTCCAGATGTGACTCCATTTTCAATCAAGGTTGAGAAAACACTGTTTTTAAAGGAGGTGTGCACGTGTATCCAGTTTGGAAAATGATTATTCATTATATTAGATGATACCTTCCAGGGATGTTTTCATGCTAAAAGGCACAGAGACACCAAGAAATCTGCACTTATAGCCTTCTTATAAGGGACAGGCAACCCCTGTGAGTGATGGTTTTGCTATTATCAGGCTGAAGCTAAAATCTAGGGAAAAAGTGAACAAAAACCAAGCACATAGTAACTGCCCACTGCTATTGTTATATTTTCTTAATCTACAGCACAATAAGACCCTTAAGCTACCTCCCAATATTACACTTAATAAAGTAGACAATATAAGCTAACTTTTAAAAGATATTTAATAAATGGAATAAACATGATTTTTGCTTAATTCTATTAATCTACAAATTAGTTAGAGCTAGCTATTCCCTCAGCAACACAGTTCAGATTTTACTTTAATGGTAAAATAGAATGTTGTAAATAAAGAGCCCAAGTAGCCATGAGATCTCACACTTTCTTACCTGTGTTCGTGTTTATATGACAAAGCCTAATTCAGATATTTGCTCTTTAACAAAGTTTCTCTAATGTCCCCCTAGCTGCTTAGCAGTAATCTCTTCTAGCTCCAATCCTGTGTTCAATTTCTGCTATTTTTCATTAATAATTTTTTAAAATATCAACATCTAATCACATTTTTACTTTTTTATAAAGAGTTTTGGGTATCTTTAAGAAACTTCTATGACTATTTTTCACTTAATGATATACTGCAGTATGCATGGGGAGGCTAAGTTTGTTCACATCTCTACATGATACGCTTAAGGCTGCTATTTCTTGATTCATTTTTAATTTTAATTTTATTTTTTTGTGACAGGGTCTCACTCTGTCACCCAGGCTGGAGTGCAGTAGCACAATCTTGGCTCACTGCAACCTCTAACTCCTGGGCTTAAGCTATCATCCGACCTTGGCCTCCCGAGTAGCTGCGGTTACAGGTGGGCGCCACCACACCCAGCTAATTTTTGTATTTTTGTAAAGACAGGGTTTCTCCATGTTGCTCAGGCTAGTCTCAAACTCCTAACCTCAAGTGATCCACCCACCTCGGCCTCCCAAAGTGCTGGGATTACAGGTGTGAGCCACCAAATCCGGCCTAATCTGAGACCTTAACAGTTTAATTCCTGTAATGATGACTGTGGATTTGGCTCTTATATCACACTCATCACTATTTTTAGTTAAATCAATAAACGGCATCTACTTTATAAAGAATATGCAAATGTGGTTGGGTGCTGTGGCTCATGTTTGTAATCCCAGCACTTTGGGAGGCCGAGGTGGGCAGATCACTTGAGACCAGCCTGGCCAACATGGCAAAACCCCATCACTACTAAAAATACAAAAATTAGCCGGACGTGGTGGTGCCTGCCTGTAGTCCCAGCTACTTGGGAGGCTGAGGCAGGAGAATCACTTGAACCGGGAGGTGGAGGTTGCAGTGAGCTGAGATCACACCCCTCCACTCCAGAGGGAGACTCCATCTAAAAAAATATGTAAATGTTTGCTACAGAACTACGTAGTATACTGTGATTACATTTTATTTTTTGTGTAACTTTTTTCTACAGCTCCAAATTGTTCCTTCTTTTCCTCTGTTTTCCTGGCAAAAATTGTTTTTGTTTTTTATGCCTCTCTTCCCACCTCAAGTTAAAAACACAGCACTCTTAGACCCCCTTTCCAGAGGCTTCAGCGCAGCTCTGTCTGGGGTGGGAGCACTCTGCTAGAGCTTTCTTACAGCCTGAAGTTACATTTCTTTGTAGTAAAATAGATATTACGTAACACTTACCATCTTCAGCATTTTAAAATATAAGTTCATTAGTGCTACATTCACATTGTTGTACAACCAATCTCCAGAACTCTTTTCATCTTGCAAAACTGAAACTCTGTCCCTATTCAACAGCAACTCTCCATTCCCCTCTCCCCAGCCACCACTCTACTTTGTCTCTATAAATTTGACTACTCCAGGGACCTCACTGTGGTTCTGAGTTGCAATTCCTTAATGTTTAGTGACATTGAGCATCTTTTCATATGTAGTTGGCCATTTGCATATTTTTTAAGGAGTCTATAGTTATTCTCTTATCATAAAACTTCTGTTTGGATCACTGCATGATTTCTATCCAACCCAGGCTGATACAGTGGAAAGGTCAACAGATTAAGCAGGAGCAATGGTACATATAACAGACATCATCACCCACCCATTAATGTTGATACAAATTTCTTAACTCAGTCATCCCATGACTACTACTCCTTGATTTACTCCCTCAATTTGCTGAAAAACATTCAAGTATCTTTTCCAGAAAGGGTGGGGGGAAGTCAATTTTTAGAGGCAATGCATGTCAAAAGATAGTTTCAGGGTACCTTTCTTTTTTTTTTTTTTTTTTTGAGACGGAGTCTCGCTCTGTCACCCGGGCTGGAGTGCAGTGGCCAGATCTCAGCTCACTACAAGCTCCGCCTTCCGGGTTTATGCCATTCTCCTGCCTCAGCCTCCCGAGTAGCTGGGACTACAGGCGCCCGCCACCTCGCCCGGCTGGTTTTTTGTACTTTTTAGTAGAGACGGGGTTTCACCGGGTTAGCCAGGATGGTCTCGATCTCCTGACCTTGTGATCCGCCCGTCTCGGCCTCCCAAAGTGCTGGGATTACAGGCTTGAGCCACCGCGCCCGGCCCAGGGTACCTTTCTATGTGACTGGTGGCTTGGCTTGGCTGAGTATAAACACTCCAGGCTGAAGGTCACTTTTGAAGACCTGGTGTCACTGTATGCTAGCATCCAGTCACATTCAAGAGAAATATGATGTCATTCTGCTTTTCAGTCCTTTTTAGGTGATTTTTTTTTTCTTTTTTTAAGACAGGGTCTTGCTCTCTGACCCAGGTTAGAGTATGGCTCACTGCAGTCTCAACCTCTTGGACTCAAGTGATCCTCACCTCAGTCTTCTGAATAGCTGGGACTACAGGTGTGCGCCACCACGTCCAGCTAATTTTTAAATTTTTCGTAGAGATGGGGTCTTGCTCTGTTGCCCAGTCTGGTCTCAAATTCCTGGGCTCAAGCAATCTCCTGCCCTGGCCTCCCAAAGTGCTGGGATTACCAGTGTGAGGCACCAAGCCTGGCCATGCTTTATTTTTTCCACTTGATCCCTAGGGTTCTGAAATTTCAGGGTGATGTGTCTTTTCTCCCCCATTATTTGTGTGTGGCATTTGGCTGATGCTTTTAGCTCATACCTTTCAGTTATTTATTTTCTTGAAAACACCTTCCTTCTGTTTCTAAATAACAACATACTGAACCTCTTGGATTGATCACCTGTAACTGTGTTGTTTCTCTTATGTTTTCTACTCTTTTTTAATTGGTGCTTCTATCTTGAGGGTGCTTGATTCAACTTGATCTTCTAATCCTTCTGCTGAGTTTTTTATTATGATGTTTAAAATTGTTAACTTTCTTGTGCTCTTGAATGCTCCTTTTCCACAACACCCTCTTCTTGTTTTAGGTAAGCAAAATCATCTATATTATTTTCTCTGAAAATCTTCTAAGTTTTCTGCATATCTTTGTTCCTTCCCTGGATGCCTCTTCCCTTAGACTCTCTCTGATCTGAAAGCCTTTCCACAACTCTGTAGTAATCCTTGGTTGTCTGTTCAGGCACTGAAATACCAATTAGGGGCTTTGTATGTATGGGCTGGATTTCCTCCACGGTGGGTTCTGCTTTAGGGATATTAGGTAGGGAACTGGCTGTTTTACTAGTGCAGCCTCAAATGCCAAAACATGCAGTTTCCCCCCCGATCACCAGGGTGCTATAGCATTAGCTAACAGACCCTAACCACCCAGAATTGCTCCACTGCTAAAATTTTAGATGCCACTATCCCACATTCTGACCATAACTTCCTATTGTTATCACTATTTCCACAGCACCTATTGTTTGTCCTCACTGAATCTTCCCATTTCCTGACTCTTCCTTTTTCTTCTAAGCTATTTTAATCACTTCTTTTCCTACAGAGTCTACACCTCAAACCCATCTCATATGTTCACTAATTCAATCACTGAGGAACTACACAACTAACATGCGCTATCTGTTGTAGTAAGCACCAGGGACCAAAAGAAGGATGGAGGGAGGGAGGTGGGGACCGATTCATGTAATAAGTATTTTCTGAATAAAAGCTTTGTTTACTTTTGTAAACAGAGATGGTGTTGTACTATGTTGTCCAGGCTAGTCTCGAACTCCTGGCCTCAAGTGATCCTCCCAAAGTGCTGGGATTACAGGTGTGGGCCTCTGCACCCAGCCTGAACAATAGCTTTATAAGTGCTCTGGGATTATAGCAGGAAGCAAGATAAGAATACATACACTTTCAAGGATATTTACATAAATGAGTAAAACAAATTATCGCTATTACAACGGCAACAAGTACAAAATGCAGTGAGAATGTGACAAGATGAACATCTGCATCTGTCTGGGCACTGGCCTCCTGCTTAGGCTATTTTTCTGTTACAGTTGGGGAGCCAAATGTCCTGGCTTTAAACAAGATTATGAGCTTCCTCCGGCCTCTGGGCTATAAGTGCCTTGGTAGGAGGACTCTGTCTCTGCGGCCCTGAGAAGAATCTGTTACCCTTTAGGGCATTTCTGGTACCAATTTCTGGTATATAATCTCAGCTGAAATTTACAGTGCAGAAAATCTGTAAGTTTCTCTTTCAAGGAAAACTTTATTTTCTGATATGATCAAGTAGTATTTAAAAAGTTACTGTCTACCTTGCACAGTAAGATTATAAATTTGGATTTGAAAAGTGTTTTCACCTACTAAAAGAAGAAAAAAACAAATGTATCAATTAAACGGAGAGTCAATTCATATTTTTTCTAAGTTGTAAAATAAATTTATAAGTCAAGAAGCAAGGAGAATAAAGAATAAAGAAAAGGAATGGCAAGGCTGGGAGAATTTTACTTTTTAATCACAGAACATTTTCTTTTTAAAATTACGTTTAAATATACATGATCAACATACATTTGTAAATATAATCTTATCGTGCTTTTCCCCCCAGGACAATATTTGCTTTCCTGTTGCTGACATGCTTGGCATCCCTTACCCACTCTTTCTCCCCCTTCCATATCCATGTCAAATATCTCCTCCCCATGATGACCCACATTAAAACCACCTCGTTCATATCTTTCCGTTTTTGTCCCTGCTCGTGTAACTGTATGAAAACATAAATACTTATACATTTTTACAAACATTTTATTGGATCATTGTTGGCATAACTGGGATTATGTTATAGAAACTTTTTTGCATCTTGCTGTTCTCATTCAATACTTGCAGGGAGGGAGGATCTCCCTTCTCTCTCCCTCCCCCTACTGAGAGGTCCAATCTGTTACTTCTAATGGCTCCATAATGTACCATGGGGCAAATGTTATCATATTATTCAGTCATTCTTCTATTCATACATATTCACTTCCTTTCCAGTTTACTGCCACTGCAAAGAACTCCAACTGCCCTACCCAGCTCTGCTGAAGAGAACAGCATCCCTTCGATTGGTGTTTCAGCTTATGTTTCAGTAGCAATGGGAACTAGGTAAGGAGGAAATCTGATATGGGCTCAACCGCTGGGCCCCGAGCAAGTCTGAAGGGCCAAATTGGATATAAATTACTATACCTCATATGGTGAGGCATACTATAATGGATCCCTCTGTACTGAGTTTTATTAGGAAGAAAACGTTTTTTAATAACATGGGTTTTCCATTTGTTTCTTTTATTCTCAAGTAATTTAGCAAACACAAGATTAGGAGGCTCTGGGTAGAAAAAGGAGCAACACTCATATTTTGGAGGCAACTAGGAGGAGGAAGGGGTGAGAAGAAGATTTCCCACAAATGGGCCTCTGTGGGTATCATTTTGGTGTTTCTAGTTAAACTGTAGATTTTCCCAGAGAAACAATGATTTACTTTTGTTTCAGAGGGTCTGATGGAGAAAGAGAAATAATGATTCAAAAGGTGAAATTATATAGGTAGACTGGGAATCCAGTCACCTCATGCAAAACTATTCTGGATGAAAAATGTTACAAATTACCAGTCTTTTTGTTAGTTGATTACTTCCTATATTTGTAAAAGAAGAAAATTCAATAAAAGAGGGCAGGGGCCTATTTTTGTCTTTGAGGTTTAGTTATCAGACATTGTAAATGTTTCTCATCCTTAGTTCCACCTACAAAGGACACCATTGCCTATATACTCTGAAGTTATACTGGCTAGACTTCAATGTCATGTCATCAAAATATTCACTAATTTGTGTGTGGGGGGAGAGCGGGCAGAGGGAGAAGGAGAGAGAGTGTGTGTGTGTTACATGCCACTATTTTGAAACTGACTAATTCTATTAGAATTTCCTTTCACTGTTTATGTTAGGAAGGGCTGGTAAAATGTTATCAGACAAAATTAAAAAGAGAAGGGGATGGAAATGGTATGCTATGCACTTGTCATAGAAATAGTTAAGGTCTTAATTTATTCAACATGTATTTGACTACCTGCTATGTGCAGGAAATATTTGCTAGACTTTTGTGGGCAGTATGAGAAGGATAAGACAAAATAGTCTCAGCCTTGAGCATAAAATCTAAAAGGAAAGACAAGGTAAAGCTTTAATTATATTTAAAACTCTATAGACTATGGAAAGAAACAGAATAGAGAGTATGCTTGAGATTTAGAGTCACAAGGACTGGATTCTAAAGTGAAGTCAAGTCACTGGTATAGAGAAGGTCCAAAGCCCGTCAGCCAGCGTATCAGATGGACTGCCTATAAGAATGCTTAAGTCGCTCAGCACGACACCTGGACTGGGGGTGGAAAAGGCACTCATTGCCAAATGGCTCTGACCAACAGGACCAGAAGTTGTGAAGAAGACCTGTATTTGACAGCCTCTACAGTCTTCTGATTTCCACATTTTTGTATAATCCCTTCCTGTGGAGTACGACAGAGACCAGCAACTTGCTTCTAGTCATTCAAATATGGCAAAGGTGTATGTCACTCCTTGGCTATGTTACATAAGACTCCAACTTGCTAGCAGACTGGCTTTAGAGTCTCCCTCTTCGCTGCTGGTTTTGAAGAAACAAGCTGTCATGAATCCTACTGCTGCAAGGAATGGCATTCAGCCAGCAGCCTGAGGAAGCCTGGATACCAACCGCTCACCAGCAGAGCCTCCAGATGAAAACAGCCCCTGGCCTTGACTGCACAGCTTTGCAGAGGGCCCAGGTGAGTACAGCCTCCTGAACCCACAGAAACCATGCAATGGATGTGCACTGCTTTAAGCCACTACATTTAGTGGTATTTGTTACACAGCATAGCAAACTAAACCAGGTGGTGATGGATTCAGCCCTTCTGGGGCTGGGCAAGATGGATTATACCAGCTATAGCCTCTCTCCTGCCAATTACAACAACAAAAAACTGGACAAAGTACAATATAAACACAAACACATAAATAATAAAAAGTAACAAAAGTAGGTGGTTTGGGGAGAGGAGTTAAATGTAGGGAAGGCAATCCGTGTGGGGGTAACTTTCTCAATTCCTTCTCTCAAAGCTTTGCCCAGGGAGTGGGTCCCAATCACAGCCATGCTGTAGCAGGCCTGGTACTGACACCTACAATCGAGAGAAACCCCATCTTTCTCAGCAGAGGACTAAAAAAAGGAGCACCCGTGAGCTGGACGTATCCCAGGAGAGTCAGGGATCCCAGAGAGAAATCAGCTAGAAAAGGGAATCCCCCAATTCTGTGTACAGACCTTCACCATTCTGGGCTTACCTTTGAGTTATGCATTTATGGGACAGACCCAAAACAGCAGAACAAAGGCTGTGAGATATGAACTACGATGACAACGCCCCCCTCCCCCAAGCCTCAGACTAACTCCTACATGTGGGCCAGGTCCAAAGCAGAGCCTAGTACTGAGCTGACATTAGAAGTACTGAGAGCCTAGTACTGAGCTGACATTAGAAGCCTTGAACCCACCCAGGCTGACTGCCTGCTAAAACAAAAACAATACAACAAACCAGCATTTTCTAGAGGAGTCTGATACTACTAAGAGTCTATATGACATATTCAAAACGTCCAGGATAAAGTCCAAAATATCTCCTCATACAAAGAACCAGACTTTGTAGCCAACTATCAGGGCAAAAGACAACAGACGTCAATGGCCAGACGACCCAAGTTTTGGAATTATCAGACAATGGTTCCAAAGCAGTTATTATAACTATGCTCCAGGAGGCAAATAAAGATAAATACACTTGAGTAAACAAATAAAAATTTAGAACTAAAAAACTAAAACATCTGAATTTAAAACATCATTGGATAGGCTCAAGAGAAGAATGGACATGAAAGAGGAAAGAGTATGTCAACTTAACAGAGAAATAAAAATTACTGAATCTGGAAAACAAAGAGACTAAAAAAATGAACAGAGCCTCGGGGACCTGAGGGATAATACTAAAAGACCCAACATTCATGTCACTGGAGGCCCAGAGGTGGAGAAGGAACATCAGTGAAGAAAAAAAATACATAAATTTATAAATTCAAAAAGCTCTGTGAATACCAAACAAGATAAACTCAAAGAAAACTATACTTGGATATAACAGATACTAAATGTAAGCAGCCAAACTCAAAAGGCTATGTTGCGTAGGGTCCATTTATATAATAGTCTGGAAAAGGCAAAATTGTAGGAACTGAAAACAGACCAGCAACTATCGGGGGGAGGAAGGGACTGGCTACAAAGGGGCAGTGCAAGGGAGTTGTTCTGTTGGGCGACGGAATTATTCTGCATCTTCACATGATGATGGTTATATGGTTGTATGCATTTGTTAAAACTCACGTTAACTGTACACCAGAGAGTGAATGGTACTACAAGTAAACTTTAAAAAGTGAATAAAAGGAATGACAGAAAACAAAATTTAAAAAAATTATAAATGGTTATGGTGGGAAGGGTTCAGGAGAATACTGAATCCTTCCCTCATGTCTTCCCTCCACCCTGATTCCCGGCCTGATGAGAAGTGGTTTCAACGAAGTGAAGACAGTATGTGTTGGGGGCATTGAGGAGGGCGCAGGGCTAAAGATAAAGGTCTTTGTTAACCAGAGGACCATGAACCATAAGGCTCGGGGGAAAGATCTGGAGAAAAGGATGAGGAAACTTCAGAGCAGCACTGGGATTTGATTACTAGTTAGGAAGAGATGACAGCAGGGACATATACTTTGGAAGGATGGTGAAGAATCACGGAGATCAAAGAGAGGTATGACAAAATCAGTTGGTCTCAGGTATTTCAAAGGAATCCTGATATTATTTTCATTTTAGAGTTAATACAGATTTCAGCCCAGATTTAATTATTGGGACTCACTATCATGGCTAAAATGAAACAAGACAAAGCCCAGCAGCCCAGTATGGAGTTACTGCGGCCTGAACTGACCGAACTTCTTAAGAAACAGCGTCTCTTGCCTCTCACCTTTTAAACATCTTACGGTGCTTCTTGTCTAGCCACTGACATAGGTATTCCACCTCCTTGTTTCACCAATGTCTTTCTATATTATCTTCTTCCATTTGGTTTTTTGTCACAGAACAAGTAATGCTTCTCATTTTGGTTGGCTGTCTCTGTGAAATAAGGTTGATGAACTGTCTGTTACTTCGCCACTCAACTTCCTTTCCTCCTTTCTTCCTCCCATTGGTATCTGTATCCTGATTTTCCTCTCACCCACAATCTGTGGACTTAGGGGCCGTGGCTCCAGGGATGCATTTTGTGTCTGACTAATAGAAGGGCACAGCGTCCCCTGGGCCACGGTGCTCACATTCAGGGATGACACTGGATGTGAACCAAACAGAATCAGAGGGCTGGAAGTTACTGTAACCAAATGAAGCCAACACCAAAGAAGGGAACTAAGAAATGGAGACAAAAACTAAGTGTCCGTGAGGTATGCCCTTTGAGTCCAGGAATAAGCTGTTTTTGCAGCCTGGTATCTCAGTGCCTTGCCCTCCCCTGACCAAGGGGTGGGCATGAGACTCATACTAGGCTAATCAAGACACATCTTGGAATAGGAACTCTGAATTGAAGTGGCAGACAGCTGGAGTGGATTCACTGCACTGACTGTGCCCTACAAAACCTGCCATCAGTGCCTGCTACCTGGATTCTCTAGGCTGCACGGGTTGTGTCCTAGTTTTTCAGCTTGTCCTTCAATTTTGTCATCTGTTATCACATCCTTCCAAATGTTCCTCCTTTTTTCCCCCTTAAATTTGTACAGTTGCTTCCCACTGTCTGTAACCAAGAAATCCTGATAATGCAGTTTATCAACAATCTATTTATTTAAACCTAGGCTTACTCAGTCAGCACTGACTGGCTGCAGCATTATTTGATTATGATTTGTCTTTAAGTAGGTTCAGTAAACACTTTACCACTAACTTTAGCGTTGCTATATTAATATGTCCATTACAAATATGGGAGGATTGCTATTTGTGAGACAGTGTCTCGCTCTTTCTCCCAGGTTAAAGTGCAGGGGTGTGATCATAGCTCGCCGCAGCATCGAACTCCTGGGCTCAAGCAACCCTCTCACCTCAGAATCCTGTGTAGCTGGGACTACAGGCGCACATCACCACGCCTGGCTAATTTTTAAATTTTTTGTGGAGATGGTGTCTTGCTGTGTTGCCCACGCTAGAAGTATGGGAGTTTTAAGTACCATGTTGTGAAAACCTTTTCTTCATTTCTGAGTTTAAAGTCACCTCAAATTAAGTCAGAAAATGAGTGTAATTTTAATAGCATTCCACTTTCACAGTAAATTATATAATGATGTGTGTGTGTGTGTGTGTACTTTAAATGTGCTAAAATAACAGAAGAAAATCTCCAACCAGTCTCTCAGATACAGTAGTCCTTGCTGGGTACATCCTGGCCTATGTGTTACAGAGTGGTTATTAATAATGCTCAGGATTTCATTGTTTGCAAGAAATCCTAGGAACACGTATTCTGTAACCACTGATAAGCATAATGCTTTTCCCAAAAAAACTACTAAGGAGTTTGGAGGTGGAGATTTATATTGCCTTTCAGTGCCAAACTCTGCTTTTTGCCTGCTCTGTGAAAATGGATCTGTGACCTTTAACTATTTTTCCTTTGCCAGCTGGCATGACGTTCAACCTTTTCAGTACAGGGCACTAGAGAGACACAGCAGGAGAAGAGTTCTGCCTCCTGGCTAGAGAGTTCCCTGGCAGGATCCTGCAGGCACACTCCAGCCATGTCGCCACCCCTGCACAGGCGGTTTTGTAGCACAGTGCCTCTGGTGAGATGCCTTCCCATGAACTGCTTTCAAGTTCCATCAACACAGCATCACAGTGACTTCTCTGCCACCCTGTGAGCCATGGCTGTGATCTCTCACTGGATGTTCCACCTCAGGCTGGGGGCAGGGGTCTCCTCCTTATATCTGCTATTCCTGAATCCTCTAAGGCTTTCTTTATTCTGACTAGTCAATCCCTCATTATTCTAATCCTGTTACAGTTAACAATTCTTGACAGTCAACTTTCCCTGTTTACATAACTGTATGGTTTCTCTCTGGGCTGATGGAGGGGCCCATAAATTAGGGCTTATTTCAATCCTATCAATAAACTGGAGACTTTTAAATACTGTCACACCAATCAATAAATAAAATTCACAGATGTGCCTAAATGAAAAAATTACATCAAAGTATAAAACGACAAGCTGTATTTAATTAATAGCACAAAGACCTGAAATATCAACCCTGACAGATGGAGTGAAGTAATTATTTTTGCTTGAATTTGGCACTTGCCCCTTTTTTTTTTTTTTAAAAAAAAAAAAAAAAAAACTCCATGGTATTTCTGTGTTCTGAAACTTGTGGCATTATTTGGGCAAGTTTAGAAAAGGTTCTCCTTCATAATTACAATAAAGAAAGGACAGCCGGGCGCGGTGGCTCACACCTGTAATCCCAGCACTTTGGGAAGCCGAGGTGGGTGGATCACAAGGTCAGGAGATTGAGACCATTCTGGTTAACACGGTGAAACCCTGTCTCTACTGAAATACAAAAAAATTAGCTGGGCGTGGTGGCGGGCGCCTGTAGTCCCAGCTACTTGGGAGGCTGAGGCAGGAGAATGGCGTGAACCCGGGAGGCGGAGCTTGCAGTGAGCTGAGATTGCGCCACTGCACTCCAGCCTCGGCGACAGAGTGAGACTCTGTCTCAAAAAAAAAAAAAAAAAGACAGAGTCCCAGCACCATATAAGCGTTGGTCAGTCACTGGAGTGATGAAATGGACCCTGGGGCAGTTATCAATATGAGAACTATATGAGAACCGGACTGCAGGTGATCCCCGGGGTGGCTTTCTATTCAAACATTTTGCAATTCTGTGAACTAAAAGGACTGTTAACTGTGTGGATTCAGTTTCAGGAGCCATTAAACTAACTTGTGTTCAAAGTTGGATTTTAATTTGGGAGAGCAGGTGAGCATACAAGACCTGGGCAGAAATAGTTTGATGACAATCTGCACAAGAGAAAAATCAAATATAAAAAGAGATGATATCACCATCTACCCAGTCCCTTGATCCAGAAAAATCTGTGAAGCCCAGGGTTTGCATATGAGGATAACAGGAGTTTCAGCGGTTTACAATGGAGTAATAAGCTGATAAAGGACATGAATGTCTGCCTAAATAGTATCTTTTTTTTTTTAAAATACAGTCTCAATCTGTCACCTAGGCTGGAGTGCAATGGCACAGTCTCGGCTCACTGCAACCTTTGCCTGCTGGGTTCAAGCGATTCTCCTGCCTCAGCTTCCTGAGTAGCTGGGATTACAGGCATGCACCACAATGCCCGGTTAATTTTCGTATTTTCAGTAGAAAAGGGGTTTCACCATGTTGGCCAGGTTGGGCTCAAACTCCTGACCTCAGGTGATCCACCCACCTTAGCCTCCTAAAGTGCTGGGATTACAGGGGGGAGACATGGTGCCCAGCCAATAGTTTCTATAATGAAACAAAGTAGAAAAAAAAGTGACTCATTATATTGCTGCAGGAAAAAACCACCACAGGTACTAAGAAGCTTGTCGATATTTCACATTAAAAATGTGAAATGTAAAAACTTAAATTTCATAAATGATGAAGAAAACGTTTTTTACCTGAAAAATATCAATTAACAGAAAAACACTTTAATTTTCTGTTTTCAAACACACAACAGGTTCAGATGCTGCCCACACCCTGCAGAAATTTAGATAGAGATCCTAAGCGAACTACCTCATAAAAAAAAAAAGTGTTCTAATTAAGTTTAGTCTTTAGTCGTTCATTAAACACAAAGCAGTATACTGATTACTGGAGCAAATTGAGATCACATTTGAGACTGTGAGCTGCATAGTCCCATACTTTGTAAACTAACCAGTATTTATTAGTTATAGCTCATTGTTTCTGTCCCTTAAACAACTTCCTGGAAATTACTATCTCAAATCAAAAACTAAAATTCAAAGCATAAAATTGGTATGAACTGTAAATCTAATACTATATTTATATACCAATCTCAAGAAGCAAATGTTTCCTATTACTCTCATAAAGTCAATGTACTGCTAATTGCTACCTTTAGGCTTTCTGATTTCTTTTAAAATGAAAAAAAGTGATAGGGCTGGACGCGGTGGCTCACACCTATAATCTCAGCACTTTGGGAGCCAGAGGCGGGTAGATCACCTGAGGTCAGGAATTCGAGACCAGCCTGGCCATTCTGGTGAAACCCCGTCCCTACTAAAAATACAAATATTAGTCAGGCATGATGGTGGGTGCCTGTAATCCCAGCTACTCAGGAAGCTGAGGCAGGAGAATTGCTTGAACCTAGGAAGCAGAGGTTGCAGTGAGCCAAGAACGCGCCATTGCACTCCAGCCTGGGCAACAGAGTGAGACTCCATTTCAAAAAAAAATGAATAAAATAAAAATAAAAATAAAGTAAGTGTAGAGTTTACCTCCTCCAAGACTTTAATGGAACCACATCTACTAACGGATTAACACGTACTCAGAGGTAACCTAAAATTTGCCAAATTATTTTACTATTTGATTCAATTCCTTTCTCTATCCTTTAAGGATTCCCATTAGCCATAAGAACACATACCTGTTCTATAAGGGAAGACAAAGTTTCCCTACCATTCAGGTCTAAAAATAAGTTATTTTAGTGGGTACCTCACACAGGCGACATAGTCATGCACTAGACAGCTTCTTCTTTGTGCTAGCATGTGTGTGCAAGGGTAGGCTTTATTAAATCATCTTTTGCAGCCTCTTGATAGCCAAAAAGCACCACGGGAAAACAGGGAATTTGCAAGAAGTCAGCAGTTCTCTGGGGGGCCAAGGCAACACAGTCCAAGTGTGAAGGTTTCCAATGGTTTTGCTTAATCTTAAGATAAAACTTAGAAAATCAAACAATCCTCCATAAATACCAAGTTCCAACTGCAAAGATACTAGGGCAGCAGATAGTGTGAAGTGACAGTCTTTGGAAAAACTAATGGTAGCAAGAGCTGTCATTTGCTCAGCACTGGGCTCGTAAGGTCTTTCAAACAGATGATTCCATTCACTCCTCAAAACGATCTTGTTGAGACAGGTATCACCTACATCTTCAAGGAGAGGATCAGAGGATGAAGCTCAGAGGACCTCTGTGTACAGACACAGACAGTAAGTGACACAGCCACAGAGCCGTCATCATTCAACTGAGGTTAGACTGAGTTCCAAGCATACGCTGCATCCACTATACCACACTATATCCCTAAAGAGCACATATTCTTCATTGTGGTCCAAAAGTGACAGCCATATGCTTCAAACTTACAATGAACTGATGGTAAGGTTGACTTCGTTTTTTGGAAATTGAAGAGCATAATCAAACAATTTCTTAGATATATATTAGAGTAAAAGCAAAGCTGCTATAACAAAGAGACCCCAAAATACAACACGCTCAAGATGTTTCTTCCCTGCAGTCCAGAGAGGCTGGCCAAGCATCCTCGTTCCAAGTTTGTTTTATTCACTAGAGGAAGGAAAAGAGGAATTGAAGAGCAAATCACTTCCTTTTTGGTTCATGCCCTGGAAGTTTATGTATTATTTCTGTTAACATTCAAGTGACCAGAACTTGCCCATATCGAGACACAAGGAAGGCTGGGGAAAATTTCTCTAAATGTGCCCATCTAAAACTTCTTTCAAAATGAAGATGTGGGGAGAATGCATTCAGGGGGTTAGTTAACCATCTCTGGAACCAATAGATAGCCTGCCCACCTCTACACATAGATAATAAATAATTTTTCTAAAACAAAACAGATACACATACAAATTTGGGTGTGTGACTTGAACAAACAATACATAAATCAAGCCCCTGAGATTCAACTCTACAGGAACATGATGAAAATGATTTTAGCCAGAACTTCTTCAAGGGATCAAGATATTATCAGTTACCTGCTACAGCTACAGAAAAATCCTATTAACACTTCTCCAGAATAACGAGCAACATACATCCTGGTAACCCTTACAGAATGAATTTGTTATAAAATATCAACTTTTATACCTAATCTACCTTCGAATATAAGATGCACCATTATTTTATGCATCACTAAGAAATAAAAATGCTGCCAATTATACCATGATACATACGCCATTGACTGTAAGACGCATGCCAATTTCAGAAATGTTAAAAATGGGAAAAACGTGCTTCTTAGAACAAATGAAATACAATGTGCCCCTGAAGTAACAAATCAAACTCATCAACCCTATGAAATTACTGAGTAAAAAACAATTAGATAATGGAAGACAAATTGTTATAGTTGCTAATAGGCCATTCTTTATGGTGATAATATAGACAGACATTATATTGGGGCCACACCTACACTTAATGAATTAAAAAAAAACTTAATTCTATGGGAAAGACAGACAATTCCCTTCATAATACATTAATTACAGCACGCTAATAAGAAGTGCAGCGTGCTATGAGAGCACCTAAGAGGAAGGATTCTGGCTGGTCGAGAGGTCACAGAAGATTTCCTATGAAAGTGAGCTAAGTTCTGAAGGAGACCTGGTGGCACAGCAGGGGACAACATGCATGAAAGCTCTACAGTGGGAAGGCACACAGGATGTTTGAGAAACGGCAAGATGATGGGGGGCCTAAAGGTTGCAGAGCAATGAAAGAAATGGCTAGACCCAGTCTGGTGGGGTAGACTTAGGTTAAATTTTTTTTTTCTTTATCTTCAGAGCAATGAGAAGCCAATGAAGAATTTTAAGCAAGGGAATAACAATCAGTTATTTATGAGATCATTCTGGCTCCTATGTGGAATAGATTACAAGAAGAGAAGAGTGGACTGGGGGAAACCAATGCGTAAGGCTACTACAGTCAATATAAGAGTTTAGACTTGGTCTTTAGATCTCGGGATGCAAAGCAGGCTTGAACACTATTCAGAAGATAAAATGAACAGAACCGGGTGATGAATTGGATATGGGCATAAGGGAGAGGGAGGTGTCAAGAACAATCTGTAGGCTTCTCACCAGTGTGACTAAGTGTACGGTAGCACCATTCACTAAGATAAACACTGGAGAAGGACACGTTGAGTTTGAGATGCTTGAAACATTAAACTGGGGAAGGGAGCTGAATGTCAAATTCCAGAGTTCAGAGGAAAGATTCAGAGTGGAGAAAAATTTCAGGAGATGTCAATGCAGAAATATAAATCAAAGTGAGGGTTATAGCTGAGATCAGGTAGGAAGGGAGTTTAAGAGTAAACAGGAAAGAGGGCCTGAGATGGGGGCTTAAGCAACAGCATTTAAAGATCAGGCCCGGCAGGGCGCGGTGGCTCAAGCCTGTAATCCCAGCACTTTGGGAGGCCAAGACGGGCGGATCACGAGGTCAGGAGATCGAGACCATCCTGGCTAACACAGTGAAACCCCGTCTCTACTAAAAAATACAAAAAACTAGCCGGGCGAGGCGGCGGGCGCCTGTAGTCCCAGCTACTCGGGAGGCTGAGGCAGGAGAATGGCGTAAACCCGGGGGGCGGAGCTTGCAGTGAGCTGAGATCCGGCCACTGCACTCCAGCCCGGGCGACAGAGCCAGACTCCATCTCAAAAAAAAAAAAATAAAATAAAAAATAAAATAAATAAATAAATAAATAAATAAAGATCAGGCCCATGGGGATGATTCACTCATTCGAACATCTGTCCATTATTTGGGCATCATTTATTTATTTATTTTTAATTAATTAATTTTTTTTTTTTTTTTGAGACAGAGTCCCGCTCTGTTGCCCAGGCTGGATCACAGTGGCACGATCTCGGCTCACTGCAAGCTCTGCCTTCCGGGTTCACACCATTTTCTTGCCTCAGCCTCCCGAGTAGCTGGGACTACAGGCACCCGCCACCACGTCTGGCTAATTTTTTTGTATTTTTAGTAGAGATGCAGTTTCACCGTGTTAGCCAGGATGGTCTCGATCTCCTGACCTCATGATCCGCCCACCTCGGCCTCCCAAAGTGCTGAGATTACAGGCGTGAGCCACTGCACCCGGCGGGCATCATTTATTAATAACTGGCCACACAATGTGCCAGGCTTGATTTTAGGTGTAAGGATATCCAGTGACAAGATACGTAAGATCCCTATTATCAAGAGCTTACAGTGGGTAAACAAACAAAAACACAGGTAAATAAACAAAGTAATTTCAGTTTTTCATAAGTAATTTCCTACATACTATGAAGAAAATAAAATTGGCATTGCAACTCAAATTCCATGACTGGCACTGATTAGCAGGTGAAGAGATTTCCCAAATGATGAGTTAACTACT
Source organism: Theropithecus gelada (assembly GCF_003255815.1). NCBI lineage: Eukaryota > Metazoa > Chordata > Mammalia > Primates > Cercopithecidae > Theropithecus > Theropithecus gelada. The sequence continues at coordinate 51,321,603 of NC_037684.1, read as the reverse complement.
GAGCAAGTCCCACACAAAGTACAACCTTCCCTGAATGTACATGACAGTTGCTTTCCCGAGTTTCCAGAAACTCAGCATATATTACAACAGCACAAAAAATTGTATACATATAAAATAGGTTCTGAGCTTCAGAAAATTTTTCACCTACATTATATCCAGAGGGAAATTTGGAAGTCATAACAGATGCACTAACAGTCTTTCTTGTATGGGAGTAGGTCCAGGCACAGAATACCTAGGATCTCTGGCTCCTACCCACTAAATGCCATTGTGCCCAACTCGAATCACATGACATCCCTAAACAAAAGTCCATCCTTCCAAAGGCCCCCTAAGGGGTTGGTCCCTCCCTTCTTCAGAACTGCCACTTTAAGGCAACAAAGTAACATTGTGTTAAGTAACACAAATTCCAAGAAATTCAGATGATCTGAGGTCTACATACTCATGACTTCTAGTTGTAGATACTTCCACCAGGTGAAAATTCAATCTTTCATTCAATACACATTTATTAAGAGTGTACTATATGTGCCACATGATGTTCTAGGTCCCTGCTTCCATGGAGCTTACATTTTAGAAAATGGCAGCAAACACAACTACTTGAAGATGATCCAGAATATGACTCTTACATTTTAAATCTATATACCCTTGCATCTCTCAGGTAAAGTATAAAAAGTCTCCTTGAACATTAATGTTATTTTCCCCACTAACTGTTCTTCATTTCTAGGTACATGTACCATAAAATACAATTTAAACATTTAGCACCCAAAGAATGACGTTCAACACTGAAAGAAACAACTGCATAGTTTCAAATTCCACTGAAACACTTTTAAAATTTGAAAACCTGTTTGAAATACAAATAATAGCCCCTGGTGGTAAAAATGCTAACTATAACCAAACTTTTGTGGACTCTAATAACTATGCTCAGATAAAAGAAGAGAAAAGCAAAAATGGAAGCTGTGAGTTTTTAACGGGGGGAATCATTGAAGTACAGGAACAATCTTCTGTGAGAACAGATTCACAGATGGGCAGATGAGAAGAAATTCTAATGCTGGGAAGAAGATGCAATGAAAGAAGAAATAGCTGGAAAATGTGTGTGTGTGTAGAGAAGACATTCTGATGCTGGGAAGAAGGTGCAATGGAAGAATAAATAGCTGGAAAATGTGTGTGTGTGTGTGTATATATGTATGTGAGTGTGTATAAAGAGATAGGGTCTCACTCTGCTACCCAGGCTGGAGTGCAGTGGTGCTATCATAGTTCACTCGACCTCCTGGGCTCAAGTGATGCTCCCACCTCAGCCTCCTGAGTAGGTGGGACCACAGGCATGACAACATCACACCCAGCTAAGTTTTTTAGTTTTTTAATTTTTTGTAGAGACAAGGTCCCAATTTTTTTTTTTTTTTTTTTTTTTTTTGAGACGGAGTCTCACCCTGTTGCCCAGGCTGGTCTCAAACTCCTGGCCTAAAGCAATCCTCCTGCCTTGGCCTCCCAAAGTGCTGGGATTTCAGGCATGAGCCACCGTGCCCGGCCATAGCTGATAAATATTTCTAATTGGCACAGTACTGCTGGTACACAGTTGACCACCATCTTAATTTACATTCTTAAAGAATGCTTACATCAGGCTGGGCGCAGTGGCTCACATCTATAATCCCAGCACTTTGAGAGGCCAAGATGGGTGGATAACTTGAGGTCTGGAGTTCGAGACCAGCCTGACCAACATGGTGAAACCCCATCTCTACTAAAAATACAAAACTTAGCCCGGCATGGTGGTGTGTGCCTGTCATCCCAGCTACTCAGGAGGGTGAAGCAGGAGAATTGTTTGAACCCGGGAGGCGGAGGTTGCAGTGAGCTGAGATGGTGCTCGCGCCACTGCACTCCAGCCTGGGCGACACAGTGAGACTCTGTCTCCAAAAAACAAACAAACAAACAAACAACAAAAAAACTCCACAAATATAATTTGTAATGACAACAAAATATTTTGTGTTGATGGACCATAATTTACTTAATTCCCCCCTGCTTATTTAGGTGTTTCCTTTTAACACTGTTTTTTATCACTAATCCCCTTTGTTTATATTTGTTCCGTATTGGTGATTATCCCAGTTTGTTCTGTATTTGTGATTATTGTCTTAGGAGAGATTTCCTAAAACAGACTTCCTAAAACAAAAGGGTATAATTAAGGGTTTCATTATGAAACTGCTTCCAAAAGTATTTTAATAATCTGTAGTTTTATTAGCTGAACACAAGTGTGCTTATTTCACAACACTCTCATAAGCACTGAGTATTATAATTTTTAATCCTTGCTAATCTGATAGAAAAAGTATTTCAATGGTCTTAATTTACAATTCTTTTTTTTTTTTTTTTTTTTTTTTTTTTTTTTTTGAGACGGAGTCTCGCTGTGTCACCCAGGCTGGAGTGCAGTGGCGCGATCTCGGCTCACTGCAAGCTCCGCCTCCCGGGTTTACGCCATTCTCCTGCCTCAGCCTCCGAGTAGCTGGGACTACAGGCGCCCGCCACCACGCCCGGCTAGTTTTTTTTGTATTTTTAGTAGAGACGGGGTTTCACCATGTTAGCCAGGATGGTCTCGATCTCCTGACCTCGTGATCCACCCGCCTCGGCCTCCCAAAGTGCTGGGATTACAGGGTTGAGCCACCGCGCCCGGCCAATTTACAATTCTTTGACTATTAATGAACATATTTCCCCATATTTGTTACCCCACATGAATTTCATTTTCTGTACATTACCTGTCTATATATCCTGGCCCGTCTCTTCAGTTCTTAGTGGGCTTTTTCATAATCAATTTATTAAGTTTATACATGTTAAATAGATTAACCTTTAATCATGTTGCTGTAAACGTTTCCCTCAGTTTTTGTCTGCCTTTTATTTTTGGCATTCGCCAAGTTTTAAACGCTACTCAAATTCTACAAAATATTTTCATGAGATTTTACTTGCATGTATAGAAACTATTCAAATTAGCTATTTTTATTTTCTAGATTTCTTAAAAATTTTCCTATTATACAGATGATACTTCATTTAAAGTTTATTTTGGTGTGTGGTAGACACTAGGATCTATCTTTTTTTCTGTAACATTGCCTGGGAGTCATTTAGTGCACCAGGACTAAATGATCCTTTCTGTCTCTGCTCATTTGTGACAATGGCTCTTCATACATCAAATTCATGTATAACAGATGGGCCTGAAGACCATTCTGCTCCATTAATAACTGCATGCTTCCGCCACAATGACACTATTTAAATTATTCCAGTTTCATAAAATTTTGGTTATCTGCTACCACTAGGTTCCTTTCATTATATTTTTAAAAGTATTTATTCTTCTATCCTTCCAGGTAAAATTTACAGCCACACTGTCATGTTCCAAAAAAAAATATGTTTTTTTAAAAATTAGAATTGCTTTAAACATACTTTTTAAATGAACTGAAAGCTCTATAAGAATTAATTTTCCTATTTGAGAACATCTCTCCATTTATTTTTTTCCTTCTTTCTGTGAAATTGTCATTTCTTCTTCTTTTTTTTTTTTTTTGAGATAGAGTTTTACTCTTGTTGTCCAGGCTGGAGTGCAATGGCGCAATCTCGGCTCACTGCAACCTCTGTCTCCGGGTTCAAGCCATTCTCCTGCCTCAGCCTCTTGCGTAGCTGGGATTATAGGCATGCGCCACCACGCCCGGCTAATTTTGTACTTTTAGTAGACACGGGGTTTCTCCATGTTGGTCAGGATGGTCTCAAACTTCCAACATTGGGTGATCTGCCCGCCTTGGCCCTCCAAAGTGCTGGGATTACAGGTGTGATCCACCGCACCCAGCCCATTTCTTCATATTTATTTCCTGTACATGTTAAGCTCATTTCCAGGTATTTTATAATTTTTTAAAAAATTGATTTTTATATATTAGATCAAATATCCTGTGGATTGCCTGAAAGGTTACTGATGGTAAGTGTCTAGTCCAGTTACTGACTTATCTCTACTGCATCAAATAATTTTTTAGCTTATCATCTTGGGTTTTCTGGGTATACAATCTGTAAATAACAACCATTTTTACATGGTTTAATTTCTATTTTGTGTTTTGGTAGTCAGAATTCTAAGATTCCTCCTAAGATTCCTGGCCCCTGGGGAACACGTACCTTCCCCTAGTTATTCAATCAAACATGAACATAGGCACTATTTGCAGAGACTGTTCAGACGTAATTCAAATCCCAAATCAGTTGACCTTAAGACAGACTATCCATCCAAGTGGGGATGTTCTAATCACATTAACCCTTTAAATCTGGATTTAGAGGTCAGAGACAGAGGATGTCAGAAGTTCAAAGTATGAGACAGATTCAACACAGTTGCTGTTTTTTTTTTTTTTTGAGACAGAGTCTCGCTCTGTCGCCCAGGCTGGAATGCAGTGGTGTGATCTTGGCTCACCGCAACCTCTGCCTCTCGGGTTCACGCCATTCTCCTGCCTCAGCCTCCCAAGTAGCTGGGACTACAGGCGCCTGCCACCATGCCCGGCTAATTTATTTTTATTTTTATTTTTAGTGGAGATGGGGTTTCACCGTGTTAGGCAGGATGGTCTCGATCTCCTGACCTCATGATCTGCCCGTCTCGGCCTTCCAAAGTGCTGGGATTACAGGCGCAAGCCACCGCGTCTGTCCTCGCACTTGCTGTTTTAAAGATGGAGGCTACAAGGCAAGGAACATGGGTGGTGTAGGAACTGAGAACAACTCCTGACAGTTAGCAAGGAAACAAGGACCTCAGTCCTATAACCAAAAGAAACTCAATTCTGTCAGCAACAAGAAAGCTTGAACACAGATTCTTCCCCAGAGTATCCACATGGGAATTCAGCCTGGCTAACACCTTGACCTTGGCCTTGTGATACCATAAGCAGACACCCAGTCATGTCATGCTAGATTTTTGGCCTGCAGGACTATGAAGTAACATTGATCATGCTTTAAACCTCTTAAGTTTGTGGTAATTTGTTATGCAAAAACAGAAAATGAATACACCTGTCTTATTTAACTGGCGTAGCTTTAGACAGCAATGTTAAAGATTAAATAGTAATGTTGTTAATGAGTCTTAGGGAATAGTCAGGAGCCAGAAACCATATCAATAACTTGAACAGGATAGAGTTAATACGAAGATGTGTTAACTAGTAAAAGGTAGTTATGTTTTAACAGGGGTAAGAATAGTTCCTTATGGGGTCCAGAGGGAGCAAATGCAGAAAGCAGATACACTTACTATAACAGCTCCAAGCTAAAGGTGTGTGTGTGTGTGTATGTATTAAGAAAGAGGCTAAAAACTCAGAAGAAGATCCCTCCACGCAGGACTGGAGAGGGTGTGGTTGCCACAGAACACACAGCTAGAGAGTAGCAGAAAGACCCAGAAGAGGGAACAGGGAAGAGGTGGTCTACACGACGGCCCTACTGGGGAGGCAGAGAAACTTGAGGGTACAGGTGGGCTGAGGCTGCTTCATAAGCACCACTGAGGTGAGCACTGCCAGGGCTCTCCTAAGCCAGCCTGCTGACTGCTGCACCAAAAGCATGCGTACTGGAAGGGGGGAGTGGAGGGATACCCCCACTTCTTTTTTTTGAGACAGAATCTAGCTGTCTCAAAAAATCTAGCTGTCTTTTTTTTGAGACAGAATCTGTCACTCAGGCTGGGGTGCAGTGGTGCAATCACAGCTCACTGCACCCTCAATCTTTTGGGCTCAATCAAGCGATCCTCCCACCTTAGCCTCTGGAGTAGCTGGCACTAACACAAGCGCCACCACACGTGGCATTTGTCTTTTTTTTTTTTTTTTTAAGTATTGACGAGGTCTTGCTATGTTGCCCAGGCTGGCCTCGAACTCCTGGGCTCAAGCAATCCTCCTGCCTCAGTTTCCCAAAATGCTGGGATTACAGGTGTGAGCCACCATGCCTGGCTGGGAAGACCCTTTTCTCCTCTAATCTTCCTTACATTGTGCCTCCCGTGCTTCCACTGGCAAAGCCTAAAGTGAAGCCAGCTCACCAAAGGGAAATGTCTACAGTGCCCAGCTCCTGTATCAAAAGCAGGGCATAAACAGATGTGGATTTACATAAACTGGGACCTGAGCAACAATAAATTGGCATAGTCCACCCCTTTGGCTACTTGGCTTCCATACACATTCTCTATATTTGAAGTATTAAAACAACTCTGATTCCACCTAATAACATGCAGCTACCTTCCTATAAATGAACATGTTCTCACCTTACCCCCAAAATGAGGAGCTGCGGTCCGAACAGACATTGTATTAATCACTAGTTATATTAATTAATCCTTAAAATTCAGTTATAGTCACACTAAATATTCTGTTCTCTAAAGATCAAATTGTTTAACTAACTTCCAGTAATTTATATATAAAATAAGGGGCGGGGAGGAAACTTAATACATATAAACATACAGACACAAGAAAAAAATATGCTAAGTTACTACAATCCTTGCTTCTGCACCTGGTTATGAAGCCATGGGTGGTGTCCCTAACTTTCTTCTTTCACTATGCATCCAACATTTCCTGTGACCTCAATTAGAACCTCAGCCAGTCAGGGTTCTCAACATGACAGGGTGACCTAAACCTTTGTTTCTGAAACATCTGATTCCTCAACAGACCTGCCTTTTCTTGAGTACTGCAGTTTTTCATTTGTCTCTAATATGTCGCAAAGAAGTACTAAGTAACATTCTAGAGAATCCTGAGTTACAAACATCCTCCTCCCTGCCCCCATTGTACAGCATTATCCCATTTTGCCTTAGTAATCAGAATCAAGCACTCTAGTCAGCAGAGTGACCTCTTTTCCTACCTGTTGGTTCAGTGGCATAACAGTCCCAAATGGGTTATAGCCTCATCTTTCAATTCAATGGAACCTTTCTGTGTCCTCTGGTAGTAATATTCCCTATTGGAAAACAAGAACTCCAAATCCCAGCAGAGCTCAGTTGCTAGAATGGGAAGCAGAAATTCTAGGGGTGGGTTTAAGGTATAGTAACAGTGAAAGACTGCTTTCAGGGTTTTACCAGTAAGTATAACACGAAAGTTGGTCTGTGCATTCATGCCATATTCAACAAATATCCTGCTCTGCCTGATTTGTGTATAACAGAAGAAATAGGGATACTGAATCTATCTTTTTGTCCTTTTGATTCTGTTGACTTTTGTCTTTTGAAGCTCTGTTATTAGGTACATACGTATTTCTTGGTGGATTGACTAATTTTTCATTACAAAATTTCCTTGTTTCTAAATGGCCTTAAAGTCCATTTTGTCTGTTACTATTTAAATTAACCATCTTACTACTTGTTTTGAACTTGTCCCTCCTCTGTTTTTGAGATGAAATCTTGCTCTGTCACCCAGGCTGGAGTGCAGTGGCACAATCTCGGCTCATTGCAACCTCTGCCTCCTGGATTTAAGCAATTCTCTTGCCTCAGCCTCCCAAGTAGCTGGGACTACAGGCATGTGCCACCACATGTGCCACCAGCTAATTTTTGTATTTTTAGTAGAGATGGGGTTTTACCATGTGGGCCAGGCTGGTCTTGAACTCCTGACCTCAGGTGATCTACCTGCCTCAGCCTCCCAAAGTGCCGGGACTACAGGCATGAGCCACTGCACCTAGCCTTGTTCCTCCTATTCTATGTTCCTTTTTTGTCTTCTGTCTTTTTTTGGACAGTAAGTGGTTTTTATTATTCTATTTCCTTTCTCCTCTATTAGCTTGGTAACTATAAATTCTCTTTCTATCCTTTTAGTGGTTACTCTAGAGTTAACTTTTCTCAAGTTCTATGAAGAATTATGTTTTGTAGAAAATATTCTGAGTGACTATTCTTTTTTCAGTTCTTACAAGGCATTCTAAGTGCAAAGAAGTTAATTCATAATATATAATAGATGCCTTAGCACAGATGTCTTAGTTCTGGCTGCTACTAACAAGAATCCCATACACCAGGTGGCTCACACAATAAACATTTATTTCTCATAGTTCTAGAGGCTGGGTTCTGCAGACCCTCCAAGACCAGGGTGCCATCATGGTCAAGTTCTGGTGAAGACCCTCTTCCTGGCTTGCAGATGGCATTCTTGTTGCTGTGTCCCCGTATGGCAGAGAGTAGAGAGAAAGACGCAAGACCTCTGTGTCTGTAATCCCATTCGTGAGGGTTCCACCTTCACGAACTAAATACCTCCCAAAGGCGCCATTTCCTAAGACCATCACACTGGAGGTTAGAATTTCAACATACAAATCTTTGGGGAACACATACACTCAGTCCACAACATCTAGGGGTTGTCAAATCTCCTCTATCAAGGGCTAGACAATAAATTTAAGCTTTGTGGACCACAATGTCCCTGTAGCAGCTACTCAATTCTGGTGGTATAGCACGAATCCAGTCACAGACAATATGTAAACTAATGGGCATGGCAGTGTTCCACCAATAAAACATTATTTACTAAAATAGTTAGCAGGCCAGATTTGACCCACAGGTTGAAGTTTGCTGTCTTTGACATTAAGATGTGATTCTCTCACCAAATGTGACTGAGAAGGACTACCCTAGATATTACTATCTCTGACTCATTAAAATCTAATACAAATTACAAAGACCTGAGGACATTTAAACTATATTTATCTTTGTAATACTGTGAAACGTATATTTTGTCTTCGATCTTGCTTCCTGGCATATAATTCCTAACATCCTTTGAAACTCCAAAGTAATGTTATTTTGTGTGCTAATGAGTCGACTGAAAGCTGGAAGCTTCCTGGTAGCTTCAGGTTGGGGGCTGGTCTCCATAAACACCAAGGCAGGATTAGAAGGTTAGGACTTTCAGCCCTACCCTCCAATCTCCAGGGAGCGGAGAGGGGCTGAAGGTTAAGTTGATCACCAGTGGCCAATGGCTTAATCAATGATGCCTGCATAATGAAGTTCTCATAAAAGCCCAAAAGGGGCTAGGAGCAGTGACTCCCAAAGTGTAACCCCACCTCTACAAAATTTTTTTAAAGAAATTAACCTAGCATGATGGTACATGCCTGGAGTCCCAGCTACTCAGGAGGCTGAGGTGGGAGGATGGCTTGAGTCCAGGAGGTTGAGGCTGCAGTGAGTCATAACTGCACCACTGCACTCCAGTCTGGGCAACAGAGTGAGACTCTGCCTCCAAAAACAAAAAACCAAAAGCAAAACAAAACAAACCCAAAAGGATTGGGTTTGGAGAGCTTCCAAATGCCCAAGCAAGTGGAAATGCCCGGAGGGTGGTGCACCAGACAGGGCATGGAAGCACCCAGCTCCCATACCTTGTCCTAGGCATTTCTTCATGTTTCCTTCATAACATCCTTTGTAATAACCTGGTAAACGTAATTATTTCCCTGAGTTCTGTGAGCTACTCTAGCAAATTAACTGAACCCAAAGAGGGGTGGTGGGAATCCCAACTTGAAGCTAGTGGGTCAGAAGTTCTGGAGACCCAGACTTGCAAATAGTGTCTCAAGGAGGGACAGTCTTGGAGACTGAGTCTTCAACCTGTGGGATCGGAGTTATCTCCAGGTAGATAACGTTAAAATGGAATTGGAGGGTACCCACCTGACGTCCACAGCAGAACTCCTTGCTCGTTTGATGTGTGGCAAGAAACCCTCACATGTTTGGTCACAGAAGTCTGCGTTGAGAGAGACCCCGCTGGTGTCCACTGCAGAGCTGACTGCTTGCTTGGCATGTGGGGAGAAATCCACACATTTGGTCAAAGAAGTCCTCTGTGATGATCACTGCTGTAGAGTGAGAGCCGAGGAAAAATAACCTGTGTTTTTCCCCCATCAGAACTCTCTTCCAGCTTTCTGGGTTGCTGTTGCCATTTATTATTTTTACTTTTAAAATTTTTAAATTCCAGGTATATGTGCAGGTTTGTTACATAGGTAAACGTGTGCCATGGTGGTTTGCTGCACCTATCAATATTTTTACTGTTTTACACAGTTCACATTACTTTAGATGTATTCGTCTATCTATCCTTTCCAGTGCTCTTTACTTCTTCCCGCATCTCCATGCTTCCAGCTGGGATAATTTTCCTTTTACCTCTTTATAGTGCCTCTAGTGTGGATCTGCTGATGATGAACTCTCTCAAATTTTTGTCTGTCTGAAAATATCTATATTCTCACTTCATTTTTGAAAGATATTTTTGCTTCATACAGATTTCTAGATTGGCAGTTATTTTCTTACAACACTTTGAAGCCATCATTCCACTGTATTTTGATTTCCATTTCTTCACAAAGTAGACTGTCAGTCTTTATTGTCGCTCCTTTGAAGGTAATGTATCTTTTTCCTACTTTGGCTGATTTTAAGATTTTCTTTGTTTTGGCAATTTTTCCTCTCTTTTCCCCTTATTTTTGTCTTTTGGTATTGATTCTGCTTAGAGCTATGGTGATTCTCAAATACGCAAGTTTGTATTAGTTTTGGAAGATTCTCAAGTCATTATGTCTTTTACTATTGCTTCTGATCTATTCTTTCTCCTCTCCTTCTGAGATTCCAATTGTAAGTACTTTAGACTTTTAACAGTGTCCCATCTGTCTCTTACATATTTTTACTTTCATTTTCCATCCTTTTGTCTCTCTGTGCTTTGGTATGGACATTGTCTTCTGATCTATCTTCTAGTTTACTAATTTCTTCTTCAGCTAAGAATACTATTAAACCCTCCTGTTTAATTCCTAATTTGAGTTACTGTACTTTTAAAAGTTCTTCTTTTTAATTTTTAATTGATACATAACAGATACACATATTTTCAGGATACATGTGATAATTTAGTACATTCATATGATTTGTAAGGATCAAATCAGTGTAACTGGGATATCCACTGCCTTAAATGTCTTTATGTTAAAAAATTCAAATTCTTCTCTTCTAGCTATTTTAAAATATACAATAGATTATTGTAAACTATTGTCACCCCATATTGTACTTTTCAATTTCAGAATTTCCATTTAACTTTTTTATAGTGTCCAGTTTTTTCTGAAACCCTCCATTTGTCACTTAATTTACTAAACATATTTATCAACATTACATTAAGGTCCATGTCTGATAACCCTAATATCTAGCTCTCCTGTGGGTAACCTTATCGCCTATCTTTTTATATGTCTAGTTTTTGACTGAATGTTAATCTTGCATGCACAAAATTGTGGAGATAAGCGGAGGCTGTGAATGTTACCTTCCTCTAGAGAGGACTTAGTTTTGGCTTCTGACAAGCATTTAAGAGCAGGGGTGAATGACTTTAAGCTATTTCAGCCAATTCAAAACTAAGTTTTTGTGTTTTGTGAGGGCTGGATTTCAGAAAAGTTTCTAGGTTTACCATACACCTAGGGTAAAAAGTTGGGGTTTTTAGGGGGTAACAGGGGTGGTTCCGACCAAAAGCCTGGAATGCTTACCAGGGTCTGTCATCCCTGAACTCCCATTTTTGTGACCCCAGCCTCCAACGTCTATTAAAAACTCTACTTAGCTGCTTGTTCAGGTTTTCAGTCCTAGCACTGAAGCTGGTAAATGCTTCTGAGAGGTCATGTGGCACCAAATGTTTATTCTGCCTCTTTAGACCTCCCTTCTCTCTGGGATCTTGGCCTCAAAGTCTTCAATGCCCTAGTAGCTTCCAATACCTTCAAATAGTTGCTTTTTATTATTTACCTAAGCATTTTAGTTCTTGGCAGCAGGGTTGGTCTGACACTGGCTAGTCTGTTTTAGCCAGAAGCAGGCATGCAAAATAATACTGAGTTTTACTATATGACTTTACAGGTAGCAAGTGAGATTATCTTATGAGTTTACTTCCTTCATCTACAACTATGGAGGAATATGAGTAGAGTTCTTTGCATTCTAAAGATAAGCCTTACTTTTTACTATTCTATTGTTTTAATATGCTGTTGCATTTGCCTCAAATTCTCTTTAGAAAGAGGTTTTAGGCCGGGTGCAGGGGCTCACGCCTGTAATCCCAACACTTTGGGAGGCCAAGGTGGGCTGATCACAAGGTCCGGAGATTGAGACCATCCTGGCTAACACGGTGAAACCTCATCTCTACTAAAAATACAAAAAATTAGCCAGGCATGGTGGCGGGCGCCTGTAGTTCCAGCTACTCGGGAGGCTGAGGCAGGAGAATGGTGTGAACTCGGGAGGCGGAGCTTGCAGTGAGCCAAGATCGCACCACTGCACTCTAGCCTGGGGGACAGAGCGAGACTCCCTCTCAAAAAAAAAAAAAAAAAAAAAAAAAAGAGAGGTTTTAAAGAAAAAATACGACACTGATTAATTACACTTTCTGGTAAATTATTTTAAGAGTCTCACATACACTTACGTGACAAAAATCTAAAGTTAGATATTTGCCTATCATTTTTTGTGTCTTTGGTATGCTAGCTTCATAAAATAAATTGAAAAGCTATCCCTCTTTTTTAAGTTCTTAGGCAATTTACATAGTAAATATTAAAAGCATGAAAGGTTGAAAAGGAGAAGAAACTTTTTGGAGATTATTCTTTTATAATTAAAATGTCTTTCTTGTTTTATTTAGGTTTTCTGAATTCTCAAAGGGATCTGGGACTCCTTAAAAGTTCCTATCCTGGCACACAGCTAGGGCTTAATAAATGCTGGTTTCCTTTTGAACTAAAAAGTTGTCTTTTTGTTTTGCAACATATCATTAAAAATATCTACCATTTCAGAGACAAGGAGTTCCTTTTCATAACCCAAAGCTTTACAACTACTGGAGATTAGGGGTCTAGCAAAGATACTAGTGGAAGTGAAAATGATACATTAATGCTTTTCATATTTTCCCCATCACTCCTATCTCATCAAACTTTGAAGAGACAATTGATAACAGCAGAAGTCAAAATAGAAATTACTACAGATGAAGATTTAACTAATCAAGCTATATTTACTAAATGCATATGCATAAATCAATACACATAGCTAAGTTTTATGAAAAGATAAACTAAACACGAATCCTGCTTTCAAGGAGTTTATAATCTAGTAGGAAAAGGAAATGTATATATAGTAATCATTATAAAGGTTAGAAAGTCTAAGTACCATAAAATAAATACCATCTGGAAACATTTATCATATAATGAGTCATACAATTTGTACATAAGTAGTAACATGTTAGGCATTCTATTTTTTTCCTCTTTAGCATACCTATAAAATGGGGGGAAACCAGTTTTTTTTTTTTTTTTTCCTGAGACGGAGTCTTGTTCTTGTCGCCCAAGGTGGAGTGCAATGGTGTGATCTTGGCTCACTGCAACCTTCACCACCTGGATTCAAGTGATTCTCCACCTCAGCCTCCCGAGTAGCTGGGATGGATTACAAGAGCCTGCCACCACGCCCAGCTGATTTTTGCATTTTGAGTACAGATGGGGTTTCACCATATTGGTTAGGCTGATCTCAAACTCCTGACCTCAGGGGATCCACCCACCTTGGCCTCCCAAAGTGCTGGGATTACAGGTGTGAGCCACCGTGCTCGGCCCCAAGTTTTATTTATAAGTGACTTAGTGACTATATATTGCTTAGGTATCTTATCTTACCAAATAAAGTTTTACCTGAATAGCTGACTTCAGTGATGAAGAATCCAACATTATCACATTAATACCACAGGAGACAAATTTATAAGCATTTCTGGAACCCTAACTGGGGCTACTCTGTGTGAAATACAGTAAACTGAACTGACAATCTGATCATCACAAGAACAAATCCTAACAGTCTTCACAAAGAATATAAATTCAATCTCTATTGCACATCTTTTGCTCAGTTCTATATGCCAGCATTTGCAGATGTTTTCAGGGCAAAACAACCTCCCTCGCCCACCTTATAAATCATACCAAAGTGATTCCTATAGTCATGTTATGATAGGGTTAAAATAGTACCACTCTAGACTTGACCCACTTTGAAATTACAGAAACATACACACAAATATGTAATTACAGAGCAAATGTGTGATAGTGAGAAATAGATTACGCAGGGCTGAATATAAGGAAGACGATATGAGCCTACAATGTGAGAAACTTACATGTTACCTCATTTAATTCTTACAATAATCCTGTAATAGTATACATTATTATTCATTTCTTCTAGCTGAGCAAACAAAGGCTCAGAGAAAGTAAAAACTAACCCAAAGTCACCTAGCTAATAAGTGGTGTTCCTAGATCTAGCTCAGAGTTGAAAACTCACTCTTGAGACCATGATCAGTTGAGAAAGTTTTATAACACCACAGACTGAGAAAAATAAAGACGAACTACATTTTTCCTAAAGATGCATTTACTCAATTTATAGGATTCTCCTATAAGATGGTATCCTTTCCACTTCTTTGCATGAGAATGTCCTTTATTTTAAAAAGTAATGATAAAAGTATATCGTGGTGGTTTTTATTCAAGTCTTAGGCGGCAAGAGTAAAAGATGGCAACCGTAAACCGGTTTCCATTTTTGTTATTGAACCTTAACTCTTACATGATGTCCAGAAGTCTCATAATCACAATGCTATTTTGTATTTTCAAAAGACCAGATTTTACCCAAAAAAGAAAAAGGTTTGATTAAATAATATTTAAGAAATGATTACCTTCCTACAAGAATGACAAATTTTTTTTTTTTTTTTTCTGAGACGGAGTCTCGCTCTGTTGCCCAGGCTGGAGTGCAGTGGCGCGATCTCGGCTCACTACAAGCTCCGCCTCCCGGGTTTACGCCACTCTCCTGCCTCAGCCTCCCGAGTAGCTGAGACTACAGGCGCCCACCACCTCGCCCGGCTAGTTTTTTTGTATTTTTTAGTAGAGACGGGGTTTCACCGTGTTAGCCAGGATGGTCTCAATCTCCTGACCTCGTGATCGGCCCGTCTCGGCCTCCCAAAGCGCTGGGATTACAGGCTTGGGCCACCGCGCCCAGTCAAATGTTATACTTTAAGTATGTGCAGTTCAATGTATATCAGAAAAAAAACCTTAATACAGATGCTAAAAGAAAACCTCCCAAGGGTAATAAAGTATTTGATTCTTTTGATGTGCATTATTATTTTCACCACCTGAACGTATTTACACCTGTTTTCACGGCCACCAGCAAAAGATGCATGGAAGATTTTTTTTTCCCCATATCTGAGACTTAAATAAATTTCTTTTCTCATCATTCTCAGTATCATATTTAAGTTTACTTAACTGTTTCTTTTTTAATCTGGTTTATTTAATTTCTTTCTTTGATTACTAGAAAGATTCATTTTAAAGATGTTTACCAATTTGTTTTGCAAATTGTCTTTTCCCTTGCTCATTTACCTATGGCAAAATGCATGGAATTAGTTTTCTGCAAGACCTGAGTTTGAACCCAGGACTACCTATCTTGGGCAAGTCACACTGCTTCTTTAGGTCTCTGTTTTCTCCTCGGTAAACTCTACAGAACTGTGAATTTTGAACAGACTCAATGAGTTAAGATTTGTTCTTGGAAACATAGCAGAGAAACAAGACATAATACCTGTTAATAGTACCGTTGTTGCTAATCTATTATCACCTTGACTACACATAACATTGAATAACAATGGTAATATACCCAAAATGAAATGAACCAAAAACACACACAAGCAGAGTGCAGTGGCATGTGTCTGCGGTCCCAGCTACTCATGAGGTTAAGGTGGGAGGATCTCCCAAGACCAGGAGTTCAAGGGCAGCCTGGGAAACACAGCAAGACTCCATCTCTCCCTCTTACTTTTTTTTTGGCGGGGGGAATGAAAGAGGGGACACGACTGCTGATTTAACAGCAATTGAGGTAGGTACCATAAACAACTTTATGCTGACAAAAGATGATTTAGATGAAAGTGAAAATTCCTAGAGTGAAAAATTCATGGAGTGAAGAGGGAAGTCACTGGGGACTCCAAAGTTTTTGAGCAGAGCAACTGGAAGGAAGGCAGTGCTTTTCATTAAGTGGGAAGGAATGCAAGCAGAGCAGATGATAATTTCTGGAAATGTTTGTGAAAGCTTGGTATTAGTACTATATTTGATAGAATTCACCAGTGAAGACAAAATAACCTCCTGAGGTTATTTTGGGGCAAGAACAGGAGTGTAGTTCTGGATCTGTTCAGTGGAAATGCCCATTAAACAGTCATCAAGTTGGGGGACAGGCAACTGCATATGCAAATATTGAGTCTGGGGAGCAGTCTAGGCTGGTGTCTTCAGTGTATATGTGGTATTTAATGTCACAGGACTGAATGAGATGACCAAAGGAGTGAACAGAGAAGAGAAAGTTTACCATGACAGAAGTCAGAGAAGGATTCATAAAGGAGACTGGTTTGATGTTAGCTATTTTAGGAAATTTAGAATTTGATCTGGCAAAGACAGAAACCAATTCAAGCACTCTATCATCCAAGGTGTGAAACAAATGTTATCACAAGACACCTGTAACTAATGGATGTGTTAATGATACCACTAATAGATTAATTTAGAGAAAAAATTCAAGAGACTTGGGTCTCAGATAGACATTTTACAATATGGATATGTGAGGCTTATTTCACACATCTTTACTAAAATTATAACATCTTTAAATTGCCCGTGTTACTAAAACAAGAATTTTATACCCCCCACCTACTTTTTTCTCTTTTGTTTTTGAGACAAGGTCTCGCTATCACCCATGCCAAAATGTAGTGGCCGGATCATAGCTCACTGTAACCTTGAACTCCAGAGGTCAAGTGATCCTCCCACCTCAGCCTCCTGAGTAGCTAGGACTACAGGTATGTGCCACCATGCTAAGCTAATTTTTTCATGTTTTAAAAGACAAGGGTCTTGCTGTGTTGCCCAGGCTGGGCCGACTAACTCCTTTTATTTATACCGGGGTGTCCAATCTTTTGACCTCTCTGGGCCACACGAGAAGAATAAAAATTGTCTTGGGCCACACACAAAATACACTAACATTAATGATAACTGATGAGCTTAAAAAAACAAACACGGCCGGGCGCGGTGGCTCAAGCCTGTAATCCCAGCACTTTGGGAGGCCGAGATGGGCGGATCACGAGGTCAGGAGATCGAGACCATCCTGGCTAACACGGTGAAACCCCGTCTCTACTAAGAAATACAAAAAATAGCCGGGCGAGGTGGCGGGCGCCTGTAGTCCCAGCTACTCGGGAGGCTGAGGCCGGAGAATGGCGTGAACCCGGGAGGCGGAGCTTGCAGTGAGCTGAGATCCGGCCACTGCACTCCAGCCTGGGCTACAGAGCAAGACTCCGTCTTAAAAAAAAAAAAAACAAAAAAACAAACACACACACACACATACACACACAAATCTCATAGTATTTTAAGAAAGTTTACGAATTTGTGTTGGGCTGCATTCAAAGCTATTCCGGGCCGCAGGCTGGGCAAGCTTGGTCTACACCCATATGCCTCTATACCAATCTCAGTCATTTAACAGATCTCTCTCCTGAAAATTGTGATATCAAAGTAAAGAGGCAGCCAGGTGAGGTTGCTCACACTTAAAATCCCAGCAACATAGGAAGACCCTGTCTTTACAAAAACAATTTTAAAAATTAGCCAGGCATGATGGTGCATGCCTGTGGTCCCAGCTACTTAGGAAGCTGAGGTGGGAGTCCTGCTTGAACCTGAGAGGTTGAGGCTGCAATGAGCTGTGATTCCACCACTGCACTCCAGCCTGGGCAACAGAGCGAGACCTGTCTCAAAAAGAACCAAGAAACAAAACAAAACCTAAAGTAAAATTGTTATCCTTCCAACTAGAAAGCCAAATAATGAAATATGCTTACCCCAAAACAGGTGTCTGAATCTGCTTACAAGTCTTTAAGGGTTTACAACACTCCATTCCTTCAAACTTTTTGTGTTGAAGAACCAGAAGAAAGATATAATGCAGAAGAAAAATGGGTCAAGTGAGGGAAATTGCTTTCCAACTGAGATTTGAGATTGAATAGGAAGTAGCTGAATTAAATGGAAGAAAGACAGTTATCATCCATTCATATGCTGCTCTTATGTGAGTTATCAAAGGCAGCTTACTTCTAGCTTACCCCATTAACTAAAGCATTCCAGTTCCAAGGTGACACATTTTTTTCAGAACTGTCTTCTCACCTTTTGTAACTTAGATCAAAACTAGAGTCCCTTTAAATAGGCTTAATTTTTTCAGTAACGTTAATTTTCAAATAGTGCTCCAAGGGAAATTTGCTGCTATGGCAGGAAAAAGAAAGGAATCCGTGAGATCTCTGCATGTCTCCCAGGCACACTCCTGCCTACACTGCATTCCAGATGCCAGAGTTAGAAATCAGGGAGAAAACAACACCAGGCTTTTCAAATATAAATAATGATTCTTATAAACACATAAACGTTAGTTTTCTCTTTATAGGTCAGATGCCACAGATCAAATCTGAGGTCCCAAAGATCTCTCAGATTTTTAAACATAACGGAAATTGTACTACCTCAGTCAGTCTGAATGAGGTAGTACAATACGGCAGTGAGGAGCACAGCCACTGGAATTAGGTGACCTGGCTTCTTCAGAGTGCCTCAGTGTTCTCTTATTAAGGAGAATAAATGAAATAACATATTAAGTGCTCTGTACTTGGCACATGATAAGCATTCAATAAACTACTGCTACTATGAAGTTTGGAATCCTTTCACCAGCTGTGAACTGGTATCTGAATGCTAACAGGCTTAGTGTCACAACAATACACAGAACGAAAGAACGCTGTGTTCCCCCTATTGCCTCAAACCAGGTTTCTCTCTACTCCCAACTCTGAAGTGCAGTTTCAGGAAGGCAAGTGGAAACACAGGGGGAAAGGTTGTGGGAAAGACAAATAAAAAGTAAGAGAAACTAATGAGAACTTTTGTGAGTGTTCCTAAAGGCTGAATTTTGAAACTCATGTTCAATAATTTAAGATTTAGTTGGAAAATCACAAGTTAAACAGAATAAGCCATTTTCTAAAGCCTTAAGATCTACCTAATCAAAATTCTGCCATCCAAAGTTAAACAGGCATGTGTATAAGCTATTTAAATAACTACATCTCGGGCCAGGCGCAGTGGCTCACACCTATAATCCCAGCACTTTGGGAGGCCGAGGTGGGCGGATCACCTGAGGTCAGGAGATAAGAGACCATCCTGGCCAACATGGTGAAACCCTGTCTCTACTAAAAATACAAAAATTAGCTGGGTGCGGTGGCATGCGCCTATAGTCCCAGCTACTCAGGAAGCTGAGGCAGAAGAATTGCTCGAACCCAGGAGGCGGAGGTTGCAGTGAGCTGAGATCACGCCACTGCACTCCAGCCTGGGCCACAGAACAAGACTACATTTCAAACAACAACAACAACAACAATGACAAGAACTCACTACATCTCAGCCAGGCCTGGTGGCTCACGCCTGTAATCCCAGCACTTTGTGAGGCCGAGATGGGCAAATCACAAGGTCAGGAGTTTGAGACCAGCCTGGCCAACATGGTGAAACCCCATCTCTACTAAAAATACAAAAAATTAGCTGGGTGTGGTGGCAGGCACCTGCAATCCCGGCTACTCAGGAGGCTGAGGGAGGAGAATCGTTTGAACCTGGGAGGTGGAGGTTGCAGTGAGCTGAGACCATGCCACAGCTCCCAGCCTGGGCAACAGAGCAAGGCTCCATCTCAAAATAAATAAATAAATAATAATAATGACATCTCAAATTTTTATAAAGTAACCTTTAAGGGAGTACTGAAATTATGAATAAACATAAATTGATTTCAAGAAAAAGAATACTGACAATCTCTTTTTAAAAATCCTCTTATTTCCAGACAGCATTCCCTACAGTAGTGGGCAGAATATAAGTCTATCCAGAATAATGCTAACCAGATATTCTGGCTTGGCCAGAATGATCTCATTAGTCATAATACTCATTTTTCCAATGGGCTGGTATCTAAAGACCATCATCAAATCTGTGAAAGACAAGCCAGGAATAATTTTGTAATGATCTATCATACCTACAATTTTAATTTCTTCTTATGGAAGAAACGTCACACACTGTTTTTTCATGATGTGGTCAGTGGCACTGACTAGCAGTGACCAGGAGCCTCAGAAAAAGGAACTGGCCATTTCTTCCGGTACCCTATAGAAAACAGTAGTGCAGGGAGCCCCTAGGATGACAGTTCCTCATGACTGTCAGCAACTCCCCTCAAATCTGTAGATACAGCCCCAAGTACTGGGCTGACTAATTGAAAACACAGTTGATTACTATCCTAAAAGATTAAAAACCAAAGAAAAGTGTTCAATTATCAATCTTCTCTCTCCATCCCCATGACTTGAGGAAGCAATCTCTCTGAAGAAACAGATGACTCAAAAATTCTTATCTAAGTATCTTCAAAATACTACAGATGATATAGGGATTACAAAGATGAACATGTAATTATCCCTGCTAATAAGTAACTCAAATCTAAAGAAATTATCATAATAATGAATTTTTTTCAAAGCATTAATCTGCAAGGAACTGTGCTGAAATTTAAAGTCTAAAGTTGATAGAAAAGAATAAATAACCATGCTCAATTAAACGCAATACTGCATATACACAAAAGTCCAACAGTGGCTAAGATCCTCATTCGTCACCTGACTGGTAAAATAAAAACTACTTTTATCTGTTTTAAAGTTTCCCCACTCTACAAGAGTAAAAAAGAATCTATTATTCCCTAAGCTTAAGGAATCTCTTAAGTTTATCTAAAATTAAAAAATTCTAGTAACTTCAACACAATTACTAATGCTGCTAATCTATTTATGTAATAATTTGATCTTATGTTTCCTTGAAACATTAAAGATTTTTGCTTTCTCTTCTTTTCTGTCAACATTCCATATGCATAAAATTTACTATATACCTGGGACTGTTATATAAGATCTAGGTCAAGAATTTTTTTATGGGTATGGCACTAAGAAAATATGATTTCATTCAGAGTATTCACCATAATTAACAGCAGAACCTATTACTACATGGCTCATTACATACTTGGATTTATGCTGTGAGTCAAATCTCTGCTGCAGAACACAACCTCATACAATAAACTTGCCTAAAACTACTATCTTGTGTGTCATCTTTCCTCATCAGCATCTAAAAAGAATGTACTATGTGTATTTAACCGAGTATCTTAATATTAGCTTCTTTATTAATTTAAAGATTCTGTGGCAGATACTAGGAAGAGCAGTACCATATGCCTTCTAGAACTCATTCTTTCCAACAACCCACATCAATCATTTTGTATTATTTTATCCTGCTGATTCTTTGTAACACCTTTTCAGTTTGACCCTACCAATATGTAGGCATCACCTTACACAGATAGCTACAACAGTCACAGTTTTAACACTGTATCTCTGCTCAAGGAAGATTCTAATCCAACACCTGATTCATGTCATGCCCACCAACAGCCACCAACAGTTCCTAAGAAGCCAACAACTACAGGTTCTACCTGATAGAGTCCCTTCTAAACCTTACTGCCAACACAGAACCTCCATTTACAGCTAGGCCTCTGCACTCATCTAGTCAATAACTATATCCCGTCCCTACTAGGTCTCAGCCGTTATGTTACGCACTTTACAAAAGATTCCCAAACATGGCTTGCCCATTCGTCTCCTTGTAGAATATCCCTTTCATCCAATCAAACTCTGCCAGCCTTTCAGAACTCATTTCAAGTGAAATCTTGCCTAACCACTCTAGCCCACAGGCCCTCTCTGGGAATGACCAGGCACTCTTCCTTTCCTAATTTGTTAAGAGTCAGTCCCACTGAACTAAAAAGTGGTATGAAGGGAAAACAATGTTCAAGGGCCACGTAAGTTTGGGAAATACTGGGCTAATAAAAGTAAACATATTTCTTTCGCTGCTGGACTTCTCAGAGCATCCAAAATTTTGACATGCATCCTTAAGAGAGGAGATACAGTATACGGCAATATAATGATGTATTACCTTAGATTTTTGTTAACTTTTTAATATGTGCACGTGGCTTTCTTCACATGTATTGCTCTCTCTCTTTTTTTTAACAATGTGTTTGGTGCCCATTTCTCTCACCATACTAGCAAGACAGCTCCGGGAAGGCAGGAAGAAGTCGATGTCCTTCCCCTGTGGCCGCTGCACACAGAAGGCATAAAGGTTTTGTGGAAGGAATGATGTAACCAGGCTCAGGCTTCAGAAGGCAGCACAGCAGAATGATAAAGAGCTCAGGCTCCGGCTTCCAAGGACCTAGACACATTTATTAAGGCTCTGATTTTGGGTGAATTATTCAACTTCCATCAGCTTCAGCTTCCATCTATAAAGTGAATATAATCACAGTTCCTAACTTAGAAGCTGCTGAGGAAGAATGAATGAGATCTTACACATGAAGTGCTCAGAAGGCAGTCAGTTAATATTGGCAGCTGGATGGTAGGACACAGAGCAGAGGAAGAGACTAATTAAGAAGCTATTAAAATAATCCAAGCTTTTTCCATATGTGAGGGCTTTGAAGTGTACTGAGTTTAAATTCTGGCTTCATCTCCTATAAGCTATAGAATCTTGTGGAAATTACTGCCTTTGCTCATCTGTAAAATGGGAATGTTAAAAGCAACCACTTCACAGAAGTGTTGTGAGGATTAAATAAGATAAACTCATGTCCTTGGCACAAAATCATATCGTAAATGCTCAGATCAGTTTTAAATGGAGATCTGGTTACCTAAGGATGCTTTCTAACCTCGTCTGCTCCCACCTCACAATTCCCAGTTGTCCTCAGTGACTCAAATGTACTTGTTCCCACAAATCCATCACCTTCTTCCCTTACTGTGCCTCCCCACCAAAAAAAAAACAACCCTGTTTAAGACATCAGCCATAGTCCCTTGAAGAACAAAGCCTGTTAAACTCCCTTCCTACACTCTGGGCCTCTCACTCTGCACTTCATATTTTATATGAAGTATGAGAAAAAATACTTGTGCATCTCCCTCCTCTCAGCTGTAATTTCTAAACAACCGCTGTCCACATCATCTCACAGCAACAATGGTTGGAAAGGTGATACCTGTGCCTGCACTGCCATTTCCCAGTTTCAGATCTTAGTTTAATTCCCAGTTGCTACTTTAACTTAGATTTTCCCTGCTTCCTAAAAGAGTAATTAAAAAGAAACGATCTTTGGGAATAAAAAAGTAAACAGTATCTTTGCCAGGCTCAAACCAAGCACTTGATTTTAGCTGTGAGAGATCTTATTCTTAATAAGGTAGAAGGCACACATAAAATGAATCAAACAAAGCACATATTCCCAATAACCACCTGCATCTGGTATCAGCCACGTCAAAAGACAGTCTGCACATTAGTAAAGGACTCAACCACAAACAAGAGTTATCCAACTGCTGAGAATAATTCGACTTGATATTGTGTTACTATAGGTTGGCAGTTTAATCCTTCAGAGAAGGATGTTATAAAGATACAATAGAGTATTAATTTCTAAAATGGTCTGAAGAAGGAAAACAGATTCTTCAGAGTAAACCATTTGGATTTATACAAATAGATGCCAGTCACACTTTCATTTTTGTACAAAAAATTAAAAATCTGTTATGCCAAAAAGGTTCATGAGGAAGTGGAAACCGGGCCATGTTAGACCAATCCATCCCACAAGATAGCTGGAAGATTCGAGATGACTCTTTGGGCCATGTGTACTGTGTGTGGCCCAATGATCATATGGGTCTTAGGGCAAGTGGTTCTCCAACAGAAAAGAAATATTGCAACAAAGAGGCAAATAAAGAGGAAGATGGTGGGACAGACAACTCTTATTTCCTAGACATCCCTTATTTCCTAGAGCAAACATTTAAATCCACTGGCTTACAAGAGGCATATACTTAAGAAGCTATATTACTGCTCAACCTTAATCACTACTATATTTTAGAAAACCAAAGTCCCAATGCATAGCTGGAACTCAGAGAGACACAGAGAATATTAAGAGTTCAAAATAACAGTGAGCGTTGCTTTCCCAAGACCATTCCTTCTGTTGTGGTTTGCAGCCACAGAGGGCTCAGGAGAGTGCGAACAACTATCTGTGCTACAGCAGTGATGTTTTATGGCTGGATGCCCAGATTGTCTAGCTCTGCACACAGCTCTATAGTCTTTTGAGGGCTACAGAGGAGGAATGCATTCTTAACAAACAGCTCTCCATCCCTGCAATAGCTTCTTCATTCTCTGAAAACATCTAAGGCTAAGAAAAGAATTCATTTTTAGTAAAACTCCAAAAATGGAACAAAGGGTATGGATTTTCAGCATATTTTAAACATGTAAAACCTTGTTATATCCCAGGTGGAGATTTTTAAAAATTATATAATTTACCTTTCATTAAATAAATTAACATTTCAAATGCACAAACTGTACAATAGGAAACTGTACCATTATTTTAATCGGGTTATTCAAACAATTTCACTGGTTAAGATTATACATTTCTCAGCTTCAATTTCAGATATACACTTTCTGCACAAGGTTTATAGTTATTTCTGACAAGTAACCTTTATATTTTTAAGTAATTATATTCCTAAAAAGTTATGTATAAGCTGAAAATTTATAAATGAACTCTATTGCATTAAAGTCTGCTTAAAGAAAGCTTATTGTATATCATTTTGTAAAGAATGCTTTCCTCATGACCACACAATTCTTTAAAAACTCATTTGTATAAATTTGGAGAGTAGGAGACTGAGTAAAAGCAAGAAAATCTGTACAATCTACTCCTCACAAATTATGAGCCACTTCTCACCCGACATCTTGCTGTCCCTGCTCAAATCTATAACATCTTCAAACAAAATATTAAGATGTTAAGTATCTTAAGTAACTAAAATCCAGTCACCTTCACTGTGAAACCAGTTGTCATGCAAGAGAGACTAAAGACTGTGTCGCCAACACTTCAAAATATTTCCTTACTTCTCACCTAAAATATCTGAAGACCCTCTGAGATAGAGCTGGAGAAAAGGTAAAAAAAACCCATTTGTCTTAAAAGTATGAGAAAGAAGCCAAAACAATTTCAACGAAAGATTAAAAACAAAACAAAGTTACCTGGTTCTTCCCGGCGTATACAGACCCTTTCACCCTCTGTCTGTTCAGGACTCCGCCTCCTGCTCCCTCAACCTATCCTTCTCCCAGTTCCAAGGACGTCTATAAATCTGTCCTTGTCTCCTCTCCATTTCTTATGCCTTCTCCACCGGCTTCAGTTGCTCTTGGTAATCTTTGCTTGCTCTATCCCCAAATCTTAATTGTCTCATATGTTTTACTTTGGTATATGGGACAGCCTAGAGTTCACAGCCAAACGATTTTCTTTCTTATGAAATCTCAAGTATCACCTTTGCACAATAAACCCTCACTGAATGATAAACAGTCATCCAAAGCATAAGCATGCAATCTAATGCTCCAATTCCTACTGGGGAAGGCCAAAAAGACCCCCAAATAGTCTTTAAAATGGTTCTTCAATCTTAAAAGGTTGTTGGTGAACTTCTACCGTGCCAAAGATACTCTACATACTCAAATCAAACAATAAACTAACTTTCATCAGTAGTCTTTTTAAAAAAATGTCAAGTTAGCATCGCTTTCCTGGGTCAAGCAAGACTAAGTTACAATCAAGACCTCATCCCCTTCACTTGAGGTTGAAGAGGTAATGTAAATACCTCATTCCCAGCCAGTACTGCAGGAACTGTGTCTTCCATTTCTTTTCAAACTGAAAGCTCCCTTCACTAAGGAGAAGGGCTGCCCTACTCCAGTCCTGACCTCCCTCCTCCTCTGGCTTGGTTTTGGAAGTAAGCCAGATGACAGCATTTGGAAAAGCACAAATTTATCTCAGGAAAGCCAGCTGTTTAACAAAAAGGTGGCAGTAGCAGTGATGAAAAATACTGTATTTAGTTTCATATATCCTCTGTATGACTTAGTTATTTTTTAATCATTGAATGTCAAATGAAACAGTTCATTCCACTTTACCTTCACAATCAGTATTCTAAAGGCAACTATTTACTCCAAAGTTCCTGAGCCAACTAACTACAAATGTAAACCTGTTACAAAATAATCTGTTAGTGTTAAGACATATGCTACTTGAAAAAAAAAAAAAACAAACCCCGCAATAAACACTGTAAGGACGAAAATCTATAATCAACATTTACATATACTCCAGGTTACTACCAGAATATTTATTTATTTATTTTTTTTTTTTTTTTTTGAGACTGAGTCTGGCTCTGTCGCCCAGGCTGGAGTGCGGTGGCCGGATCTCAGCTCACTGCAAGCTCCACCTCCCGGGTTCACGCCATTCTCCTGCCTCAGCCTCCCGAGTAGCTGGGACCACAGGCGCCCGCCACTTCGCCCGGCTTGTTTTTTGTATTTTTTAGTAGAGAGGGGGTTTCACCGTGTTAGCCAGGATGGTCTCGATCTCCTGACCTCGTGATCCGCCCGTCTCGGCCTCCCAAAGTGCTGGGATTACAGGCTTGAGCCACCGCGCCCGGCCAACTACCAGAATATTTAAATAGCAGAATCCAAAATGAAATTAAGATTAAACCTTATGACAGTCTCGTATCAACCGTATTTAATTTCATACCTTAAAAGTAAAAACGGTAGAGCGCGGTGGCTCACGCCTGTAATCCCAGAACTTTGGGAGGCCGAAACAGGCGGATCACCTGAGGTCTGGAGTTCGAGACCAGCCTGGCCAACATGGCGAAACCTCCTTTCTACTAAAAATACAAAAATTAGCCGGGTGTGGCGGCGGGTGCCTGTAATCCCTGCTACTCGGGAGGCTGAGGCAGGAGAATCGCTTGAACCCGTGAGGCGGAGGTGGCAGTGAGCCGAGATCGTGCCACTGCACTAAAAAAAAAAAAAAAAAAGTAAAAAAAAAAGGTAAAACCGAGGTAAGGTCAGCAAGGTCTTTGTTTTGGACAAGAAACACAGAAGAGTTACAAACAAGCTTTTAAAATCAGATCCTTATAATAAAAACGAATGTGTGTGTGTGTTTACTGTTACCATTTTCTGAGCTATCAATTTCTCATGGCCTGACTATGCCTATGGTCACGTCATGAGTAATCTGTGTGAAAAACAGATTCCAATAATGTCTATTCTTACGAAAATAAATATTAAAAACCTTCTGTAGAAAAAAAACTTTCAGTATAGGTAAATAAAGTAAATGATGTTCACATCATTACTTTGTTCTATTAATACACACAAAATTAATTCCGACAACATAACTGGTCATTTTAAAAACCTTGTTTTGCATTATTTTCCCCAACAAAGCATCCTAGGGGTGCCACAGTGAAAAATGTTAAAAGACCATTGCCACCTCTGTTGTTCTGGAACAACGTAAATTTCTTCAAGGTGCCCTCTACTAACCAAGTTCATCTGGCCTGGGGCTAAGTTTTATCATTTATTCTTTCACACAGTACCGAAAGAAATCTGGAATCTATAAATATGATTGCCAGCACCCCCTACACATTTCAACCAGCTACCACTGTCCTCTGAAATCACTCAAGCCAGGTTTCCAGGGTCTCAACTCATTCGCATATTCAATTCTAACTGTAGGAAATCCCTCGCATAAAATAAGCCTTATGCAGGGTCAAATTACATTCAGGGACGTGCGGGGCTCTCACAGCGATCACCATAAATTGGCTACCTTGTACTGGCCGAAGTACATCAACGTGAATCCCAGACACTCGAGAAAAATCGAACCTCGGCTACACAATGGATTAACCCAGTCAGAAAGCTCCAACTTGCAACTCCTTAAAGACGTTGAAGTTGGACATCTACAGAGCACCATTTTGAGTTTAGAATCCGCAGTTCACGCCTAGAAATAACCGAGCGGACCACTCAAATGGAGGTTTCATTTGGCGGAGGCAAAGGTTTGAGACAACTCCACTAATTACGTGCAGAATCACCAATACCGTCAAATGCCTTCGAATGCGATAGGTGCAGCCACGATCTAGCGGCTCCTTCTCCTCTACCTATCGGCACAACATCCAAGCAGCAAGCCTTCATTTTTTGCTAAGATCCCCAAAGCTCCGTGCAACATGCATGCCAGTTATTTCTTCCCCAGGTGAACACGCAGGGAACCCCCACATCCACATCTGCACATTTTCATAGCTACGAATCAATTAAATCTCGTCCTCAAGGTAAAGGTGCAAAGGAGGCACCGCTTAAAGCAGAGGTGGCAACGAGGCGCTCGGGTTACGTTATCTGATAACAGGACAGATGTTGTACGGCTCGTTTTCCTCATACGCATTACTCCGCAGTCGCAGCACCGTTAGAAAATCCACCTGATTTCAGACCCGCAGAGCGCCCAGGGGTCCTTCTCCGCCCACCCGCAGCGCGCCCCGGGTTTTTCTCTTCCCCCAAACAACGGTACCGGGCTCCTACACCAAAATGCGGCGGGTTCGCGCCTGCCATCACCAATGCAAAACCTGCGGGTGGCTGCCCGGAGAGAACCGAATTTCACCGCTGCAGGAGTTTTAAAAGGGAGGGGGCACAACCACCGTCAGCCCTCCATTCCACTCCCGTTTGATTGTGATGCACACCAGGCGTCTGCACAGCCCTGTCTCACACTCGCATACACGCGCCCTGGCCCCGGCCGCTTCCCGCCGCTCCCCTCCAAACCCGGCCAGCCCGGGGCCCGGCGCCGCACGCGGGTCGCTCGGGGCCAGCGCCCGCCCCGGCTCGGCTCGGCCGAACAAAGGGCCCGCGAACCTCCGGGCAAAGTTGCGGCGGCGGCGAGGAGCGGGCGGACGGCCGCGCTCACCTGGGCTCCGTCCCCGGCGGCGGCGGCGGCGGCTCCGCGGGGCTCCGGCGGCGCGGGCCTGGCGGCGGCGGCGACACGAACAACCGCCCAGGGGCCTCGTGGGTGCGCGGGCGGCGGGGGCCCGCTCAGCGCCGGCGGCGC
>NC_037684.1:51210747-51292468 GCF_003255815.1 Theropithecus gelada | reverse complement strand
AAAAAAAAAAAAAAAAAAAAAAAAAAAAAAAAAAAAAAAAGGAGCGGCCCCGCGCCCAGCCGCCGCGCGGGCGGCGGCGGTGGCGGCGGCGGCGGCGCGGGCGGGTGGGCGGCGGCGCGTCCCGGCAGGTCCAGGTCCGGCCCCGGCAACGCCGCGACGCGTCCTTCTCCTCACGCCCGGCGGGACGCGGCTCCGGCGCGCCCCGGGTCCTAGGCGGTGGCGGCGGTGGTGGCAGCTGCAGACGGCTGGGCGCGGGGCCGCTCCGCTCCCTCCGCCTCCGGCTCGGGCGGGCCCGCGGGGACGGCGGCGGTGACGGCGGCGGGAGCGCGGCGGGCGCTGGGACTGTCCTGTCAGGGGGCGGCCCGGGTGGCGCTCAAGGCTGCGCGGCGGCGGGGCCGGCGGCGGCGGCTGCGGCTCCCGGGGCCGTCGCGCTGAGGTGCGGAGCTGCCACCGCGGCCATCTTGTTGCTCTAACTGACAAGAACCCCCCTCCCCCCGCTTCAGCCAGACGGGGCGCTCGCGCCCCCTTCCCCGCCCCGCGTTGGCCTCCAACAGGAAGTCGTCCCGGCCCCTGGCACGTGACTCCCACCGCATCTGCATACCGGAGGGCGAACTGGCCAATCGGCACTCTGCGCCTGAGCTCCTCCCCCGCGCGCCCCTCCCCGGCCCATTGGCTCTTCGGCCAGGCCACGCCTCCTCCTTTCCCCTTAATACCCGCCCGCGCTGTGGTTCCCTACAACGCGCTGGGAGCGCGCCGGGGTGGGAGCGGTGCGCGTTCCAACTGGCCGGGACGCGCGCCAGTTCTGGGGGCTCGCGCTACTTTGGGGGGTACGTGTAGACCTGCGTGGTGTCCTTTACCGCCGCCGCCTGCCCTCCGGTCCCTAGGCGCTGTGGCTCCGCGTTAGGGTGCTGGCGGAAGGGGCGCCGACCCGGGTCTGCGCATCCGATGGGTTCTCCCGGCCAGCGCCCCGCGACGCCCGGGCTTTATCCTGTAATTTCGCCCGGCGGCGCCCGGCTCCCGCACCGGCGCGCGTCCCGCCCGTGCCGTGCATACGCCCTGCACCGCCCCACCTTGTACACACACGCACACTAGCCCTTAGGGGCCCTGAGCATCGTGCTCACCCCGCGCCTCCCGGCCCGCCCTTGCGCGCTGTGGCTCCCCAGGGAGCGCCCAGCTGCAAGCACAACAAGCCTCGCTGCGAAACAGTCCCCCCGGGAAACAGCCCTTTCCCTGGAGCACAAACACCCCACCCCCACCACACAAGCCTTCGGTCCGGGCCGAACCCGGGCGCTCCGGCCCCTACGCACCCCACGATTCCTCCCCGCTGCTCCGTACGCCGCCGTGATCCTCCATTCCTCGGCTCCTCGATATCCATTATTCATTAGTGGTAGGTAAGGTCAGGCGCAATGTGCAATTCGAAAAGTCCTTTTTAACTTTCGGTTCAAGCCCGGAGAAGATTTTGAAACCAAAAATTTTCTCCATTTTCATGCAAGGTCGCAGAAGCAGGCTAGCTTTAACCCCATCGTTCGGTGAAGGATCAGCAGTGCTACTTGGAAGTTGGTATTGGAAGAGGCCATTCCCTGTCTACGTGTCCCCGTCTTGAAGAGGAGATAATAACACACTAGTACTTTCGCAATGCAATTTTGTTACCGCAAGTGTCATGCTTTGAAACGTCTGTGGATGAAAGAGACAAATTCCCTGCTCTCGTTTCCCTTCAGGGTCCCATGAGCTCCTTTCTTCTTTCTGCCATATTTTAAGCCCTCGGGTAGTCAGATTCACAAACCACCCTCTAAAGGGTCGTCAAATGTCTGTTGTATTGTGTTGTGTATTTCCCCTCCCGAGAACCCACATCCCTTAGAAGGATCTGAAGGCAGAGGGAACTGACATGGAGGCTTTTGCCTTGTCTATTCGTTTTATTTACATTCATTTAATTCTCCACTGCAGAGAACCTGCATCTTTTGTATTTCTCAAAGGTACAGGTATTATCACATGCTCCAGAAGGGAGTGCAAAATAACATCTTCAAAATAGGCAGCGCCCACGAAGTAGACTGCCGCTACATAAATGAGGAATCCAGGTGTCTGGATGGACCAATCATTGTAATAAGCAGAACTTCACTTTTTGGAAAATTGAACCAAAATACATTATTTAGCATTGTCTTTGACGTTGGATTTGTGGCTCTCACCTCAGTTCCTCTCTGGTTCCTCCCCTCCCTCAGTTTAATCAGGCAAAAATCGTCCTCTTCTCCAATGATGTTAGACTCTGAGCAACAAGAAAAGGCAGAACTATAGAGACTGTATGTTCTGAACCCCAAACTGGACTCATAGTTTGGCATGTGGACCTGTGACAGTAGAGAGAATGTTTGAAGCTGAAGTTGACCCAGAAACGTTGAGGCGTATGGTGGCCATGAATCTTACGACTGCAGAGCAGTGATACTTATTAGTGGTTGTTTGAACTGATAAAGTATGAGTAGGAACCCCAGGCACAACTGTAACAATGGGTACGTTCATGTTTGGGGTTGGTCATCCTCTTATCAGCCCTGCCACCACC
Organism: Theropithecus gelada; assembly: GCF_003255815.1. Taxonomy (NCBI): domain Eukaryota; kingdom Metazoa; phylum Chordata; class Mammalia; order Primates; family Cercopithecidae; genus Theropithecus; species Theropithecus gelada. The sequence continues at coordinate 51,289,920 of NC_037684.1, read as the reverse complement.
ATCTTATAACCAAGGTATAAATTGATCATCTGTAGGGCTGGCCTGGTGGCTCAGGCCTGTAATTCCAGCACTTTGGGAGGCCAAGGCAGACAGATCAGGAGGTCAGGAGATGGAGACCATCCTGGCTAATATGGTGAAACCCCATCTCTACGAAAAATACAAAAGATTAGCTGGACGTGGTAGCGGGTGCCTGTAGTCCCAGCCACCCGGGAGGCTGCGGCAGGAGAATCACTTGAACCCGGGAGGCAGAGGTTGCAGTGAGCCAAGAAGGCGCCACTGCACTCCAGCCTGGACGACAGAGCTGGACTCCGTCTCAAAAAAAAAAAAAAAAAAAAAAAAAGGCAAAACCAACAAAATTACGTTTAAGAGGATTAAATGTTAAATGTATCTCTTAAATTAAAATGTCAACTAATTGAGGACAAATGAAGAAGACCTAGCTGGATCCAAGGTCATAAAAAAATTCTAGTTATAGATGACCACATGCTCGACAAGGCAAATGTGTGAACTGATCGGTTTAAGACAGTAACAGCAACACTATGTTAAAATAGTGTCCGGTTTAAGAGATTGCACTCTGAGCTGGTCAGATCCCAAATGGAGTATTTTGGCCAATTCTGGGCACTACGGTGCAAGAAAGAAATCGACAAAGTTAGAGACTGACTCAGAATACAGCCAGTCGTTGGTGGAAATCCTCCAGTCTGACCAACAGCTGAAGAAGCAGGAGAGACTGGTGCAGGGAAGAAGAGACAAGCAAGGCAGGATGGCTGTCTTCAGGTATTTTTGAAAATCCCATATGCAAATAGGCACAGATATGTTCTCTGAGACCCTAAGAGGCCAACTGAAGATCAGCGGGTGGTAGATACCAGGCAACTTTCGGTTCTGTTCAAATATACACTGCACCCTACAAAATGGAGTTTCCATCAAATGGAGTTATTAATAGAAACTCCATTTTGTAGGGTGCAGTGTATACTGCTCAGGTGATGGGTGCACCAAAATCTCACAAATCACCACTAAAGAACTTACTCATGTAACCAAATACCACCTGCACCCCAACAAGCTATGGGAAGAAAAAGAAACTCCATTTTGAAAGGTAGCAAGATCTACATCTGTGCAGGGATTTAAGTGGAAAGGCAGGATGATCATGTCCCTATCTCCATGGCTATTGCAAAACAGATTACTGTGTTGTGCAAAAATGTTAACTAGCTCAGGGGTTCCCAAAGTATGTTCCCTAGACCAGCAGCATTGGCTTTACCTAGGAGCTTGTTAGAAGGGCAATTTCTCAGACCCCATTGCCAGACTCAGTGAATCCAAACCTCTGGGGATGGGGTCCAGGTATCTGCATCTTATCCAGTCCTCCAGGTGATTCTGAGGCAATGAAAATTGGAGAGAAATAAAGGCACCTTTTTGGGGCTTGTATTTGCGTATAATACCCCTCTCCAAGCCCAGTCACTTCCTACCACACACTGGTGCCTGAATTACTCCATCCTCCTATTTCTGTTGATTTTACACGTATAATTTGCATCCTAATGATGGACTCTTAAAGGGAAAAGCTTCAGGACTCCAACAAATGATTGCTTTTCAATGAAAATGTAAGAAAGCTGGGCTCAGCTCTCCCTGCTTGTCACCAATAGATAACAACTGAACTGCGTTAGAAAAATGTGATAAATTTACAGGGGCCTTTCAGACAAGCAGCAAGGCGTAGGGTGTCGGTTCTCAAACTTTCTGTTGATGAGAATCACCGGGGTAGCTTGTTTGCATTACAAATTCACCTTAGGTCTAGATGAGGCCCATGAATCTGCATGTCTAATCAGCTCCCCAAGCGATTCTGATGCCGTTGTCTTCCCACTATGCTGATAATAATATTGGAATAGAGACTAGAACCTTAAAGTGAGGAGTAAGGATGCGTCTCAACTCCACTGTTCACTAATTGTTTGACCTTAGGCAAGTTTCTGGGCCTCTGACTTCTCCTTTGTACTCCTCACTGAATTAGAGATACTCACTGAATATTTATTGCTGTGTATTACGTGCCAGAGAGTGAACTAGGTGCCAGGGATTTAAAACTGCAAGCCGTGCTTGAGCTATGATTACAATGCATACAAGGTGCTGCAGGAGACAGAAGAGACTCAGGTCATTCTGAAAGGCTCAGGAAGACTTCTCCAAGGGCCTCAGATCTGAGTCTTGAAAGATGCAAGGGAAAGCAGTAATAGGTCAGAAACTGATGGAAGGGCATTGAAGAAAGAGGAAATGGTCAGAGTAAAGGAAACCAAAGAGAGCTTGCAGTGCAGCACTTTCAGGAGGCTGGAAGACATCAGTGAGGCTGCAACAGACCAGGTAAGAGGAGATGGGAGAGATGAGCAGAGGCCAGATTATTATTATTATCTTTTTTTTGGAGATGGAGTCTCGCTCTGTCACCCAGGCTCAAGTGCAGTGGCACAATCTTGGCTCACTGCAACCTCTGCCTCCCGAGTTCAAGCAATTCTCCTGCCTCAGCCTTCCGAGTAGCTGGGGCTACGGTCACACACCACCAAGCCCAGCTAATTTTTTGTATTTTAATAGAGATGGGGTTTCACCATGTTGCCCAGGCTGATCTTGAACTCCTGAGCTCAGGCCATCCGCCCGCCTCGGCTTCCCAAAGTGCTAGGATTACAGTTGTGAGCCACCACACCCGAGGCCAGATTATGGATACAAGGAGCATCTCATGTGACCTTAAGGAGTTGGGGACTTTATCCTTAAGGCAATATGGAGCTCTTGGATGATGCCAGACATTATCACACTTGACTGTTAGAAAGAGCTCCCTGGGAACATTGTGGCAGGTGACCTGAAGGAGGAAGGGCCAGGGAGGAGGTGATGGCAGGGGGTAGGCGGCCTGAACAGTTCTGCAGCCAGGAAACTAGAACTTATGGAATCCCCTAGAGTAGCAACAGAAGTTAAACAGAGAAGACCCACTTGAAAGATAACTTTAACTTCAACTCTGGGGGCTTGAAGTCTGAGTTATCTGGAAGGTAAGGAGGATGATAAAGGATGTTGCCCCATTGTCTTTCTCAGTGAGAAAGGATGGATGGTGAGGCAGGGGCTACGGAAGGAGGAGTAGGCTGAGCTCGAGTCTTTGGGTGGGACCCTGAGGAAGAAGGGATGAGCCTGGTTTGGTACATTTGGAGTTGCAGCCACCTGGGACACGTCAAGTGGTGACGGTCAGACTTGGGTTGTCTGGGCTGGAGAAGTCTCCTGGGGATGGTCTGCACAGGGCTGGAAGTTGGAGGCAGGATCATAGATGATGAGCTTGGGGGTAGGGATGAGGAGGGATGGTGAGAAGGCTGAGTGCCGAGCCTGAGAAGCACCAAAGAGAGAAGAAAACCCTAAAGGAGGCTGAGAAGGGACAGCCAGAGATGCTGAATCCCACAGGATGCCCCATGGAACTGGAGGGGACACAAGGGGAACGGGGTTGAGAAAGGAGCACGTGGCCAACGGTGTCCATGTGGTAAGAACAGGAGCGCACCGATGGAATCAGGCAGCCTCAAGGTCATTTTGTCCTCAGGAAGGCAGAGCAGGGGACAGCAGCAGGCTGCAAGGTGAGAGGAAGGCTGGAGACAGAGACTGAGAGTGAGGAGGAACCATGCCATTGGTTGGGCCACTGTGGTGGATTGAAATGTGTCCCCTAAAAAGATATGTTGAAGTCCTCACTCCCCACACCTCAGAATGTGATGTTATTTGGGAATAGTCTTTGCAGACAAAGTCGAAGCAAAGTCATTAGGGTGGTTCCTAACCCAGTACAACTGTGTGCTTTCTAAAAAGGGGACATTTGGATGCAGAGACGCACACACAGGGAGGAGCCCATGTGAGGATGAAGGCAGAGATCGGAGTGATGCTTCTATAAGCCAAGGAACACCAAAGATTGCCAGCAAGCCATGAGAAGCTAGGGAAAAGGCCTGGGACAGGTTCTTCCTCCGAGCCTTTAGAAGAACCCAGCCCTGCTGACACCTTCATCTTGGACTTCTGGCCTCCAGAACTAGGAGAGAAGAAGTTTCTGTTGCTTAAGCCACGCAGTGTGTGATACTTCTTATGGCAACCCCAGGACGCTCACACTATGAAAGGAAGGAATGGGACTGAAGGTCAATGTGAAACCAATAAAGTGGTTTTGGTTCAGTGTTTTGTTCTGTTTGTAAAGAGAGAGACTCAAGCAGTGAATGTGCTGAGAAGAGTGAGCCAGAAAAGAGGACCCAGATGGGGAAGATGTTCTAAAGGGGTTGCATATGGAATAAGAAAGGTCTTTGGGCACGTGGTGGAGGCAGGACCCTGTCAATGGTACAGGGAGAGAGAGGATCACTTCTGTCACTGACAGCAGAAGAGGCAATAGAGACAGCTGCAGAGGCAGGTAAGTCTACATGCATGTGTGTGTGTATGTGTGCGTGAGCACACGCCTGTGCTTACATGTGAGTGTGTGTGCATAAATGTGCATGTGAGTGCTTGTGTTTGTGTGTGTGTACGTGTGTGAGCTTGTATGTGTGCATGCATGCATGTGTTGGGGAGTGGTCTGTAAAAATGGAGGACATTATACCCAGTCTTCTTTATTTCTTCGGTGAAGTTGAAAGTGGCCTAAGATTTCTTTTAGATCTGAAGTTCTATTTCTAGGTATCGAGTATAAATTATTGTTTTATTTTATATTAATAGCATTGCTGTTAAATTTACTGTTTGTGGTGTATTAAAACTAATAGAAAAACATACACCTTGTATCTTTGCCTATTATTAAAACAAATTCCAGCCTCCAAACTATATAGGACCACATATCTAAACTATGGAAGGCATATTTCATTTGCCTTTGTGTCTTTGGGTCTGAATCATAAAGTGACACTTTCGATGTTTTGGAGGCCAGCCTTGGTCAGCACTCAGACATTGCAAAGTTCTGTCTTTCCATTGAGTCTATCCCTAGAAGACTCAGGGGTGGAAATCTGTGGAGAGCATCTGGGTATGGAACAGGAGATGACTGAGGAAGTTGAGATGAGGATGTCACCTGTTCAGGGGATCTCAGGCACTGAAAACAGCCTTATTTATCTGGGCCCTGTGATACTGGGCAGATGGTTTTGGGGGCACTGCAGTTGCTTTGATCCAGTTCTGTGAAACTGGCAACCTGGGGTACCAGGGAGAGAGAGAAGGTAGTTCAGGCTGCGGACTGTTGTGGAAAGGAGGATCGCTCATGGCTGTTACCCCGATGGGCTTCTCTGGCCCCACTTCAGGTGATAGATCTGGTGATAAACCGGAAGCAGGGCTTTGTGTCAACAGCCAGTCACTTTTGGATTTGCCCTTTGAGTGAAATCCTCTTTCCAGGGCTAGCTCCTTCACTGTTTCATTAATTAAGCAAACATTTGCAAGCACCTGGCATCGGCAAAGTCCTACAGACTTTCCGAGCTAACCTGGCCACCCCTCCTGTCCTCCCTCCAGAGCCACTGATGATCGGAGCAAGGATGTGAAAAAGGTAGACACAATTTTACCTCCCCATTCTCCTTGTTCTCTTTTCTGTAACATCACCTTCCATAATCTGTCATTTGCTGCTTACTGTGTTTGTGGTTTATCGTAAGATTGTCAGCTTCACCAGTACAAGATCCTTGTGCGTTTTGTTCACTAATGTATTTTAAGCACCTAGAACAGAGTTGGCACTGGGTGCTCCACAAATATTTTTGCTAAATTAATGAAATTAGGTAAACGGATTAATGTCATAAGAAGGTTAACATCAACGTGCTGTAGAAGAAATCACATCTAGGTATTAGATGTGAGGGTGGGTCAGGGAAAGCTCCCTAAGGGATATGGGATCCAAGATTACTTTAGAGGGATGGATAGGGTTCTTCTTTCCTTCCTTTCCTCTTCCTGTCCTTTCATTTCCTCCTTCCATCCTCTCCTTTCTTCCCTCCTTTTTTCCCTTTCTACCTACCTTCCCTCTCTCCCTCCCTCCCTCCTTCCTTCCATCCATCATATTCTCTTCCTTCCTCGCTTCCTTCCTCTTTCTCTTTTTCTTTTATCTTAGTAGTGTACCAATTATTCAGAGACTCAGGACAACACACAGAAGAAATAACAGCAATTTGACATTTATTTATTTATTATTAATTTTTTGAGACAGAGTCTCTCTCTGGTGCCCAGGCTGGAGTGCAGTGGCTCAGTCTTGGCTCACTGCAACCTCCACCTCCCGGGTTCAAGAGATTCTTCTGCCACAGCCTCCCGAGTAGCTGGGACTACAGGCATGCACCACTACGCTTGGCTGATTTTTTTTTTGCTTTTAGTAGAGATGGGGTTTCACCATGTTGACCAGGCTGGTCTCAAACTCCTGACTTCAAGTGATCCACCTGCCTCGGCCTCCCAAAGTGCTGGGATTACAGGTGGAAGCCACCGCGCCCAAACCAGAAATTTGACGTTTATGACAGGTATTTCCTGAGACCTTTGTAGAACCCAGTTAAAAAAAAATCTTTAATGTATTATATAATTTTAAAATTTTTTCCCTCTCCCAAGTAAACCAAAATGCACGCTTGATTGCGAGTAGACAATGAAAAGGACTATTTTAGTTATCTGTTGCTGAGAAACGAATAATTATTCCAACATTTAACAGCTTAAGACAACAAACATGTGTGCCTCACACCGTTTCTGAGAATCCGGAATCCAAGAATAGTCTTGCAGAGCGAGTCTTTCGTGAGGTTGCAGTCAAGCTGTCAACCTGGTCTGTAATCTCCGAAGATGTGCCAGAGCTGGAGCGTCTTCTCCGGGGGCACTCACATGGCTGTGGGAAGGAGGCTTCAGTCCCTTGCCACAGGGACTGTTCCACAGGGCCACTCATGACACGGCTCAACCCAAAGTGAGGAGTGCAGGAGAGAGAGCACCATGGCTGAAGCCAAAGCCCTTCCTAATTGAACATCAGAAGCACACCACTTCTGCCTGATGCCATTGGTCACCCAGACCAACCGTGGCACAGTGTAGAAGGGGGCCACACAGGGTGTGAGTGCCAGGAGGTGGAACCCTTGGAGCCGTTTTGGAGACTGACTCCCATCCACAACAAATCCACATTGCAACCGAATGCCACGAGGTCAGCTGGGCTCATTCACATCACATACAATTCACACTCCTGGCGTCATGACCTGCCATGGCTTTTCAGGTTCTGGCTGAATTCTTGGCAAGGTAGGGACATCGGTTTGCTGGGAATGCCATGTTTTTGGGATTTCCTTCATCTTCCTGGGTGAATTCCCTTTTTCTTATACCAATGGGATTGGACTCTGTGACTAAGGTCCCATCTAACTCTCAAACTCTATTCAGTTCCAGTAATTCGATCAGTGGATGGCTACAAAAAAGGGAAAGTCTTCAAAGAGCAGACGGCATTTGCACTTGAAAAGCTCCACTGTGTTGAGATGGATGGAATGTGTCCCATCAAATGTACAGACTTAGAGATGACATCAAGATGCGGTTACGGTAACTACAGAAGGCTCCTGTTGGAAGGCAGAATCTAAACAGTCTGGCTTAGAAAGTGAGCCACTGGGCTGAGCTAAGAGTTTGGATGTGGTTCTGCAGGTGGTGAATGTGGCAAAGATGGTTCCACCCAAATCCATACTATACTTCCCCAGTGTGAGTTCCCACTGAAAAGGGGCATCTGTGTCCAGCCAGGACTACATTTCCCAGAACCCCTTCTCTTCTGGGCAGGGCCATGTGACCAGTTCTGGATGAAGGAATGTGAGCCGAAATGATGTGATTCATGTCCACACTAAGGCAATTGAGAGACAGTTGTGCTCTCTCTTCTAGGGCAATTGAGAGGCAGTTGTGCCCTCTCCTGCCAGGATGCAGAGGACCCAGGAGATGGAAGAGCCTCAAAAGGAAAATGCCCATGTCCCTAAACTTTAAGAGGGGAAACATCTCCTGAAAGCCAGGAACATCAGATGAATGAAAAGTGCACATGTATTAGGTAAATCCACTGAGAGTTGTTGTGGTTGTTATTGTTGTTTTTGTTATAGCAGCTGCCAGTCTCCTAACACACAGTAGGAAACCTTTGTGGTCTTTCAACAGGGATTGCAAAATAAAAATAGTCTCAGGAAGACGAATAAGCCATGGACAGGCAGGATGGTGTGATACGGGGAGGGAAACACTGAAGCCTAAGAGATGAGTTAGGAAGCTGTCACGAGGTTGTGACGTGGTAAAACCTGAAGAAGCCTAGCATCCCCGTCCCTGCCTGTTTCACAGCAGAATTTATAGAAAAGACAAAAGTAATGATAACCTTATTTTCCTTTGCTTATTACACGCCAGACATTAGCTATGTACTTTATACACGTTATCTTTTTAAATATTTTTAGTTCTTATTTAAATGTTTCTCTTGCTATATTGTATGTATTAAAAACAGTTTAGCTTTTTGGGATAGAGTCTCACTCTATCACCCAGGCTGGAGTGCAGTAGCGTGATCATAGCTCACTGCAGTGTCGACCTCCCAGGCTCAGGTGATCCTCCTGCTTCAGCCTCCCGAGTAGCTAGGACTACAGGCTTGTGCCATTACGCCCAGTTAATTTTTTGACTTTTTATAGAGATGGGGGTCTCACTTTGTTGCCCAGGCTGGTCTCCAACTCCTAGGCTCAAGTGATCCTCCCGCCTCAGTCTCCCAAAGTGTTGGGATTACAGACATGAGCCACCACGCCCGACCTTAAAAACAGTTTTAAAATGCAAAGTAATTCGTGTATATAATTATTATTATTATTTGGAGACAGAGTCTCACTCTGTTGCCCAGGCTGGAGTGCAGTGGTACAATGTTGGCTGTCTGTAACCTCTGCCTCTGGTGTTCAAGTGATTCTCCTGCCTCAGCCTCTTGAGTAGCTGGGATTACAGTGTGCACCACCATACCCAGCTATTGTTTTGTATTTTTAGTAGAGACGGGGTTTCACCATGTTGGCCAGGTTGGTCTTGAACTCCTGGCCTCAAGCAATCCACGTGCCTCTGCCTCCCAAAGTATTGGGATTACAGGAGTGAGCCACTGCGCCCATGTATATAGTTTTAAAAGACAATTATGTATTACTAATTTTGAAACAAAACAAGCAAACAAACAAACAACAACAACAACAACAAACCCAGTCTCATGTCCTGCAAGCCTCCTCACTCTGAATTGCTATCCCAGAGTCAACTACTTTCAAATCCTTTTTTGTTTCTTCTGCCATTTACCTTAATGTTTCTAAATAATATGTTCATTCTCTTCCTTCTTGATTTTCCTGTTTTGACATCATGACTTCCTACTCTAGAGGATGAGGATGTGGCTCTTGTACACCATCTCCCATCATCCTATATACTTCTCCTCCCTCAGATGGGTAAGATTTCAACATCAGAATTGGGAGTACATTTTCTGGACAGGCAAACCGAACAAATACAGCAATAGTTAGTTTAGTATGTAGGTCATCCCTAGAAGGTTAGAAGGAAACAAAACTAGAAAGGGAGGTTGGAGCATGGAGAGCCACCGGGCTAGGGAATTAGAACTTAATCTAGTGTGTTGTAGGGAGCCATTGAAGGTTTAAGGCAGGAAGTGGCAAGAGCAAAGCTGTAGTAGGGGATGGCTATCCCAGCAGCATCTGTAGGGTGGATCAGAGTAGGGGTCATGTGACAGTCCAAACAATGGGTCATTCATTCATTCATCCATGCGTTTATTCTATCAACTTTCTCATCTCCATTTACACGGGAGCCCTAGTTAATGCCCGTCCCTCCCACTGGAATGTGGGTTCTGCACTTGCCCTTTTGGTTGCTTCTGTGTCTTGCACTGGCATAGCGGCTGGCGCATGTTAGGTGTTTAATAAATGTTTGTTGAAGGAAGGGAAGACAACTGTTGGTAATGTGGAGATAAATAGGGTAGTGGCCATGATGAGAGAGCTGGAGCCATTTTAGAGAGAGACATGAACTTGGCTGCTGACTGAAGGGCAGGAGACTTGGGGTGTCAAAGTGGCTCCAGATAGGAGCCCAGGTGAGTGACAGTTTCAGGAGCAGGGTTAGGAGGGCTGAGGGGAGTTGGTGAACAGTCAGATGATAGTTTGCATTTAGGAATATTTGATTAAACCAATCGCTCACCACTTCAGCCTGTTATTCAGGTCAACCCAAGGGAGCCTCAATCTGGTCTCAACCAAGATACTTCCACACTTTGTTATCCCAGATGTTGTGACGTTCAGCTCAGCTGCCTGCTGCGCTCTGACAGTGGGGCTGGATTCCCGCTCATTTCCTTTTGCCACTTTACTAAGTGCCCAGCTGATTCGGCCTGAGCAGACCGTGTCCAGTTGGCTCACTGTTTCGTCCCCCAGTGTGCGGTGTGTAACAGGTGCTCGATAAATACTTACTGGATGAATGTTTGACTTTCTTTTTGTATTATTATTTTTTATTTCAAGAGTTTTTGGGGTACAGGTAGTTTTTGGCAATGAATGAATTCTATAGTGGTGAATTCTGAGATTTAGTGCACCTGCCACTGGGGCAGTGTACACTGTACCCAACCTCCCTAACTCCAAGTCCCCAAAGTCCGTTTTATCACTCTGTATGTCTTCGCATCCTCGCGGCTTAGCTCCCACTTGTAAGTGAGAACATATGGCATTTGGTTTTCCCTTCCTGAGTTACTTCACTTAGAATAGTGCCTCCAGGTGCAGTGGCTCACGCCTGTAATCCCAGCACTTTGGGAGGCCGAGGCGGGTGGATCACGAGGTCAGGAGATCGAGACCATCCTGGCTAACACAGTGAAACCCTGTGTCTACTAAAAATACAAAAAATTAGCTGGACATGGTGGCAGGCACCTGTAGTCCCAGCTACTCGGGAGGCTGAGGTAGGAGAATGGCGGGAACCCGGCAGGCGGAGCTTGCAGTGAGCCGAGATGGTGCCACTACACTCCAGCCTGGGAGACAGAGCGAGACTCCGTCTCAAAAAAAAAAAAAAAAAAAAAAAATAGCGGCCTCCAGCTCCATCCAAGTTGCTGCAAAAGAAGACTTGATTTCATTCCTTTTTATGACTGAGTACTCTTCCACGGTATATTTTCTTTATCTACTCAATACTCAGTGGGCACTTAGATTGGTCCCATAGCTTTGCCATTGTGAATCATGCTGCTGTAAACATGCATGTGCGTGTGTCTTTTTCATGTAATGACTTCTGATCCTTTGGGTAGATACCCAGTAGTGGGATTGCTGGATTAACTGGTAGATCTACTTTAATTCTTTGAGAACTCTCGTTACTGTTTTCCATAGAGGTTGTACTAATTTAGAATGCGTGACTTTCTGTACCAGACATTACTGGGTTCCCTCCGCGTGTGGATGTCAGGGGAGGTGCCATCAAGATGGCACTAGAACTGAAGAGGAGGGTGCATATCAGGGGAACAAGGAAGGGAACAGCGCTCCAGGGCCACCTTGTTCTGTATACACAAGGGTGAGGGAGCTGGTTTGGGCAATGGAAGCAGATTCTTTTTGTTGGTCATTTGGGAACGAGTCTAATCTCAGACACTCAGTTGCAATTCTTGTTAAAAGCAACAGGTTGAATCATTTGAGGAGCCGGGCCAAGCAGAGAAATTCACTGGCTTAATGCAGCTGCCCAAGCCACAGACGTCAGTCAGTTGATGCACTGGGAATGAGGGCAGCTTTACCCAGAGCCAGTCACAGTGTTGCCAATCTCCTAGGACCTGAGTGTGCTCCCCTCCTCCTGGAGACGGGTTCTGCCCTTAGACTAACACGGAGAATCTCCTGGGAGCTGCCTTGTACTGATGCTCACAGTCGCACCTGGAACAAAGCCTTTATTTTGGAAAGCATGACTTGGGGGATTATCACCAAAACCTGTCTCATCGGCAGCTAGGCTTCCAGGGCCAGTGTCTCTTGGAGATTTGGGATTACAGCATCTACCAAAGAGTCCACCTTCCTTCAACGGGACCATGCAAGGTGCCACGCAACGTGTTCCTACAGGGCGCCTCTCATGTTGAGATGTGTAGATGTGTAGATTCCTGTGTGTGTGTGTGTGTGCCTGTGTGTACCTCCCTAGCCAGAAGTTGGGGGAAAACTCCAAACCCAAACTAGTGAAATTCAGAGGTTGCCAAACCTCTAAACTTGGCATCTGGTATAACCCAGAGTTGGCCAAGAGGTCCTGGGTGTTCACCTCTCATAACCTGGGCAGGGTCTCCAACTGCCAGTTGTCAGACCAGGGGCATAGCTTGCCACTGGAACGAGGGAGAGGCTAGAAAATAAAGTTCCTGCCCTATCCTCTCATCTCAGCCACCGCTTGTTTGTTTATTTTTGCTTATTTTATTCTTTCCAACTATAAAATAATACACACACTAGCTATGAAACAATGTAGAAAATATAGGAGGATAGTAAGAAAAATATTACATTGCCCCTCAAAGAAGCCCATGTTAACATTTAAACATGTTTCCTTCCAGACTCATAGCTTAGCATAATTTTAAAAAATCTATAGATGTGCTCATGCTCTACAAGATGTTTTGAATTACTCTGTGAGGAAGAGAAACATGTTTAGTCTAGGAGTAAGAAACTTTTTCCCGTTATAATCTTTCATGTTATTTAGTAAGCTCTTTATAGCCATCATTTTAACAGCCGGCATATTGTTTTATCAAATGAATTTGCCGTAATTTACTCAAGGAAACTTCTGCTAGTCATTAGATCCAGGATGCCAGATCCAAATCCTCCTCTCTGATGGGACTGGGAGTGTGGATGTCATTTAGTGATGCCAGGGACAGCGATGGAAAGGGTGCATTTGAAGAACTCAGCACTGTTTTGCCACAAGTGTGTTTTAGAAAATTTGCCTCCCCAGGCTGGGCGCGGTGGCTTACACCTATAATCGCAGCACTCTGGGAGGCCAGTGTGGGCAGATCACCTGAGGTCAGGAGTTCGAGACCAGCCTGGCCAACATGGCAAAACCTTGTCTCTACTAAAAATACAAAAATTAGCCAGGCATGGTGACTGGCGCCTGGCCAGTTACATGGGAGGCTGAGGCAGGAGAATCACTTGAACCCGGGAGGCAGAGATTGCAGTGAGCCGTGATCATACCACTGCACTCCAGCCTGGATGACAGAGTGAGACTCCATCTCAAAAATAAAAAGAAAGAAAGAAAATTTGCCTCCCTTTCAGTTAAGTGCCTTCACCCACTTAACAATTGAAAGTTGCCCCTGAAGAGCAGGTGTAGTAACTGTTGCATTTTTTTTTGGGGGGGGGGGAGAATCTTATTTCTTTTTATTTATTTATTTTTTTTGAGACAGAGTCTCGCTCTGTCGCCCAGGCTGGAGTGCAGTGGCGCGATCTCGGCTCACTGCAAGCTCCACCTCCCGGGTTTACGCCATTCTCCTGCCTCAGCCTCCCAAGTAGCTGGGACTATAGGCACCGCCACCTCGCCCAGCAAGTTTTTTTTTTTTTTTTTTTTCTTCTGTATTTTTAGTAGAGACGGGGTTTCACCATGTTAGCCAGGATGGTCTCGATCTCCCGACCTCGTGATCCACCCGCCTCGGCCTCCCAAAGTGCTGGACTTACAGGCGTGAGCCACCGCGCCTGGCCCAAGGGAAATCTTATTTCTATTAATCTTCACTTTTAAAACAGGCCAAGTTAGTGGGCCAGCTTTTTTGAGAGAAGTCAAACTAAAGCGGTTTTGATGTTGTATTTGAGGGGCCTCTGCCACTGGGCAGAGCTTCTTTCTGGGGCACAGGGACATCGATTGCATTGCTCACAAAGGCCCGTGTTGCCTCTGTGACCAGCCTGTGGAGGCAATGGATTCCTGTTGATGGGGAGCATGCAAACATTTCCCTGCCTAGCCAGAAAGTCTTTGACAGGCTCAGTTTACCTGCTGCTTCTTCCAAGCCCAACTTCCTCTTCCAGCTCTGCTGGAGGAGATCTGTAGGACCTCAGGGACAGCACACCCCAGGGTGGCAGCCCCTGGAAAGCCCAGCAGGGGAGCTGTCAATGGAGGGATGTCATGGGAGCCAGTGGCATCCCTAACAACCTGCACTCTCCCAGGTCCCAACGGGATCGCCAGCTCGGCCAATGAGGAGGAAATGGCTCCCTGGAACCCTGTAAGTGACTAGCCCAGGCTCCTCTGCCCAAAGACCTGTGTCGAAAGATCCAAGACACTTCCCTCTGCCATCTGAACACAACTGGGCCTTTGTGTGTTGGGGCCAAACACGGTTCCTAATTGGCAGCATAAACAATGGGCCTCTGTGTTTGTTCCCAGAAGACAACACAGTTCTGCAGCAATGACACGTGTTTCAATGTGCAAAAAAAAAAAAAAAAAGTGTCAGAGCCTGACATTTCAGCAAAAATCTCTTTGGAGAATCCTGTGCTCATCACTAAAAGACCTTGTTAGACATCATCCCAATGGCTGCGGCAACCACCCCCCGCCACTCGGCGGGCCACAGTCCCTTTGTAGAGATTCTGTGAGCACTGGAGACCGCTGGGTGCAGAGTGTCACACAGTGCAGTGATTAGCAGCATGAAAGGTTTTATTGGGCTTGATTTAAGGGCATTAACTGCCACCAAGTGCCTCCATCCTGGGGTCCGACTCAAACCAAATACAATAGCAGTCAGAAAGAAAGCAGACCTCTCTTTCTACACTAATGTCCCAGCAGCAGACTTTGGTGAGAGGCAGTGTGCAGGGCTTTTACACCACAGGGTCCTTGAAAGAGGCAAATGAGAAGGTACCTGTAGCCAGACCATGGGCACAAGTAGGGCCAGCTCCCACGGCTGCTTGTGGTAGGAACTTGGAGGAGCAGAGTCTTCAGATGCATCCCAGGCTCAGTAGCCCCATCCCCTTGCATCCTGACTCTGACAGCTGGCCCAGGTAGGGAGCAGGGAGGATGGCAGAGAGTGCCTTCTACACTGCTGTATCCATCAGGGTTCTGCAGAGAAACAGAATCAATAGGAGATAGAAAGAGGTAGAGATAGAGGTAGATAGACAGAGAGATAGATAGATAGGCAAGCAAGTAGGTAGGTAGACAGATAGACAGGCAGATAGATAGGTAGGTAGATAGAGAGATAAACAGAGAGATGAATGGGGCCAGGCACAGTGGCTCATGCCTGTAATCCCAGCACTTTGGCAGGCCAAAGTGGGTGGATCACCTGAGGTCAGGAGTTTGAGACCAACCTGGCCAAGATGGTGAAACCTCGTCTCTACTAAATACAAAAAATTAGCTGGGCGTGGTGGTGCACACCTATAATCTCAGCTACTTGGGAGACTGAGGTGGGAGAATCGCTTGAACCCGAGAGGCGGAAGTTGTGGTAAGGCGAGATCGTGCCATTGCACTCTAGCCTGGGCAACAGAGCGAGACTCTGTCTCAAAAAAAAAAAAAAAAAAAAAATGCGGGCGGGGGGAGTTTATTAGGGAGAATTGGCTCACACGATCACAAGGTGAAAAGTCCAATGATAGACTATCTGCAAGCTGGGGAAGAAAGCAGCCAGTAGTGGCTTAGTCCCAGTCCAAAAGCCTCAAAAGCAGGGAAACCTACAGTGCAGCCTTCAGGCTTCGGCCAAAGGCCCGAGAGCCCCCAGCAAACCACTGGTGTAAGTTCCAGAGTCCAAAGGCTGAAGAACCTGGAGTCTGAGGTCCAAGGGCAGGAGGAGCAATGTCAGTCTCCTCTGGCAACACCCTCATAGACGCATCCAGAAACAATGCATTACCAGCCATCTAGGCATCCTTCAATCCAATCAAGTTAACCTCCGCTATCAACTATCACAGGTAGTAAAACCCACCAGCAGAACGTTAAACCAAGCACGAGGTCTCTCTACCTGCGGGCCCTGTGGTACAACACAGGTCACACGCCCACACATGAAGTCGGCCCTGCAAGTTGGCCCCTCTAGTTTCCATGTCCTTAACAGCACTTTTATCACTAGGGTCATTGCCAGATTGTAGCTATTTCTTTCCACAATGAGGCTGTGAGACCCGGGAAGCCCGGGACCATTCCAGTGATTCGATTTCCCGATGCCTGGCACTGTGCTTGGCACAGACCAGCTGGCTCAGTGTATTGCTAAATGACTGGATGCATCGATTGACACCTTAATGAATGATTCCTCACTACCCTCTGCATTCTTGATGGCCTCCAAGTTGCCATTTCACCCTTCACTCTTTATCCTTACCCGCAAGGAGCAAATATAATTTGTTGGCGCCATTCAGCCATTCAGGGGAGGCTGAAGTCGTCTGGCCACTCCAGAGTCATGTCTAATGCATACTTCTGCCAGTTATACTCACCCTCCTGAGCCTGGGGGCGAGGCAGCCCCCTTAATCAAGTGGAGAGGACCTCTAGTGATTTTGAGGGATTTATAGACACCCACCCACCATTCGCAGAACCTTACAGCAATCCAGATCCATTAGCCAATCATTTAGAGAGAGATTAAAATAATGAAGGTGAGAATAAAGTGAGGACCTTGTCCTATTGGAACTCTATTAATCATCATCTGTGGCTTAAAGAAAGAGTTATCATCCCAGCCCATTACAGAAAGTTGTCAATTAGGCACCACGTGAAACCTCAGAGAATTGTTCCCCGAAGAGAATTTTAGGAGGGCAGTCACATCCCTGTGATGAATTCGTCACCAGAGAACCCTGTACGAGTCCCTAGTTGAAGCCGGAGGCATTCAGAATGCCAGGCGAAAGTCCTCTGCTTCTCACAGTTCTAAGGAGAGGCGAGAGAAGACAGTACTCAGGAGTCTCTGGAAATCGAGATCACAGTGGTGGTTGTCTGAGGTCAAATTTATCATCCACTTCGAAATACATCTTATGCCCAATTCAAACTTTTAAAATACTTCAGATTGCATTTTTATAATAGCACATATTTAAAAGCAGCCTATTAGAAAGTGCTTAAATAGATTAATACATATCATCTCAATGTATTATTACGCAGCTATTAAATGTTTACAAAAGCTGTAAGTTAACTGATAAAAGTGAAGCGTTCAGAGAGGAAAAAGCGAGACATCAAACGTACAGATAATATGACCACTGCTGCACAAAATCTGTATCATCTACATCTAGAAAAAGACTGGAAGGGCCGGGCACGGTGGCTCACGCCTGTAATCCCAGCACTTTGGGTGGCCGAGGCGGGTGGATCACAAGGTCAGGAGTTTGAGACCAGCCTGGCCAACATGGCGAAATTCCGTCTCTACTGAAAATACAATTTTTTTTTGATAATATGACCACTGCTGCACAAAATCTGTATCATCTACATCTAGAAAAAGACTGGAAGGACCAGGCGTGGTGGCTCACGCCTGTAATCCCAGCTACTCGGGATGCTGAGGCAGGACAATTGCTTGAACCGGTGAGACGGAGGCTGCAGTGAGCTGAGATTGCACCACTGCACTCCAGCCTGGGCGACAGACCGAGACTTTGTCTCAAAAAAAAAAAAAAAAAAAAGAAAGAAAGAAAGAAAGAAAAGGAAAGAAAAGAAAAAGCCTGGAAGAAAAAAAGTACCCCCCAAAATGTTATTAGTTGTTGTTTTTGGGTGGTGAGGTTATTGGTAACTGGTTTTATTTTTTACAATTCCGTTTTATTTTCTAATTTTTAGTTCGGGGTACACGTGCAGGATGTGTAGGTTTGTTACACAGGTAAATGTGTGCCATGGTGAGTTGCTGCACCTATCAACCCGTCAGCTAGGTATTCAGCCCAGCATGCATTAGCTATTTTTTCCTGAGGCTCTCCCTCCGTCCTGCCCGCCACCCAGGCCGTGTGTGTTGTTCCCCTCCCTGTGTCTTCGTGTTCACATGGTTCAGCTCCCACTTATAGATGAGAACATGCAGTGTTTGGTTTTCTGTTCCTGTGTTAGTTTGCTGAGGATAATGGCTTCCAACTCCATCCGTGTCCCTGCAAAGGACATGATCTTGTTCCTTTTTATGGGTGCATATTTTTTATAATTTCTTTTTTGCTGTTGTTTTGTTTTGTTTTGTTTTGAATCAGGGTCTCCCTCTGTCACCCGGCCTGGAGTGCAGTGGCTCCATCACCGCTTACGGCAGTCTCAACATCACAGGCTCAGGTGATCCTCTCACCTCAGCCTCCTGAGTTGCTGGTACCACAGGCGTGTGCCACCACACCCAGCTAATTTTTGTATTTTTTGTAGAGACAGGGTTTTGCTATGTTGCCCAGGCTGATCTCGAACTCCTGAACTCAAGTCATCCACCTGCCTCGGCCTCCCAAAGTGCTGCGATTATAGGCATGAGCCACTGTCCCCTGCCATAATTTCTTATATTCTCAATATGTTCCATACCAAGCAAGTATTGCTTTTACAGTATAGCTGATATGCTGCATCCCGGTTTTCATTTAGTAAATTATAAACTTTAACAGCAGGCATTTTAATTATTAGTTGGTAGAGTTGATGAAAGTGGCTAATAACAGTATTGAAGTATCTTCTTCGTTCCAGCTTAAGATTTAATAACTCCCTCAGAAAATCCAGGTGGCCTTCAAGGAAGTTGCTCTCAGGGAATTGGGGGACCGGGAACGGGGACCAGCTGCCTCCTGCAGCAACCCCCTTGTTTCCTCTTCAGGGGGTCACATGTGTCCCTGACTGCTGGGCAGCTGGGGCTTTCAGCAAAGCTTTCTCTAGGCACACATGAGTTTCCAGAGCGTATGAAAGGGCGTAGAAGTCTACAGCTGCCTGTCATGGTGCATGGGTGTCAGAGGGCTCCCAGGAACCTGCCTCAGTGGTTGTCTTGCTGCTTCCCTCGTTTCAGCTCAAGTCAGCGAGTGTGCACTGGGTGCGAAGCCGCCATCAGCACCCTAGGCCTGCGCCCCAAAAAGATGGTTAAGCGCAGTGCCTGCAGTAGCTGGCTTTGGTGATTTTGTGGCTCAGTTCTACTGCACCTTCTTATGATAATAGTTACCTCAAGTTTTGTTTAAGGACCCTCTCTCTACTTTAGATGACTAACGATTAGCTATTATTATTATTATTATGTGGTTCCAGTGAACTCCTGGATTCAATTAACACATTGCATCCTCCCAGCCACAGGCTTGGTTTGGAGATAGGTATCTGATGCAAGCCAAGCCACCCAGACCCAACAAGACTCTCTTCTATTATTTTACTTGAACTATGAAGAAACCAGACTCTCTTCCCTACTGTGTATATATATATTTTTTTTCTTTTTTTGAGACAGAGTGTCACTCTGTTGCCCAGGCTGGAGTGCAGTGGTGCAATCTCCGCTCACTGCAAACTCTACCTCTTGGATTCAAGTGATTCTCCTGCCTCAGCCTCCCGAGTAGCTGGGGCTGTAGGTGCGTGCTGCCACACCAGACTAAGTTTTACATTTTTAGTGGAGACGGGGTTTCGTCGTGTTGGCCAGGCTGGTTCCCTACTGTGTATGAAGCTGAGAGCACCTGCCTGGGAAGGGAGCGGACGAAGCTAAGCCAAGAGGCGACAGAAACAAGTCCTGAGGATGTGACTGGAGCCCCAGCATCAAGACTCATCGGAAGCCAGCCCAACCTTCAGCCTCTGAAGCCAGCACATTTTTCTTGTGCTTAATCCCATCGGGTTGGGTTTATGTCATTTGTAACTGAAGGAGTCTTTTCCAATACACTACCTTTGGAGAGCCTTCTATCTTGTCAGGGGCACAGATAGACAAACAGGTAACTTCAGATGAGTGTGGGATGGGTACTGGGGCCTCAAGGGGGACCAGAAGCTGAGCCTGGACCCTGGGAGGTTTCCTGGAGGAAGACATGCCTGAGCTAAGCCTTGCATGAGTAGAGTGGGTCAAAGGCAGGAAGCTGTGAGCCTCTTGGTGCACAGAGGGGATTCGGTGTGAAGCAAGGAGAAACTCAGGTGAGGCCGGCACAGCAGGCAGGACCAGGCCATGGATGGACAGGTGAGCCAGAGTGAACTCCGTCCACCACCTCACCTGAAAAGTCATTCTGTCCTGGGCAGCGTGTGTCAGAGCCGTGGGCAGCTAGGCCCTAAATCCTTGATGTGCTCCTTGGTACCCAAGACTGTGTGCCTGCAGAGGTCTGGGTGGGAAATGCTGGCACGTGGGAAGGAGCAAGCACTGAAGGCAGGATCTTGGCTATCCAGAAATGCCCAGGCTTCCTGGGGACCAGAGTGGAACATTTTATGGTCCATTGGAAGCGAATTCTGCCACAAGGAAGATTGCATTTGATGCAGCCGCTGTTGTTGTTCTGGGCTACCAGGAGGTTAGGCTTCAAAGAGGGAAATCTGGGGACGAAAAACAAACCTGGAACCCAAAGTACCTGGGGAGAAAACATGCCAGTGCGTTTGGGCTGTTTTGGATTCAAAGTGTGTATCCTGCGGAGATCAGAGTTGGGCAGGGGAGGGGAGTTTGGGGATGAGGAGCTGGCATATATATTTTTTCTACTTCTTCTTCTACTTTCTACTTTTTCGACTTCTACAATCAAACGTATTTGATTGACGTTCTGTTCGATCAATAAATAAGGAACTAATAAACAAACCATCAGATACTGCTTTGGATTCCTACTGATGGTGAGAAAGAGAAGCAAGCTCAAGCAGATCATCAGTGATAATGATAAGGGAGGTGCCAACCAAAGGAGAAAGAAGCCTCCACACTTGGCTGATATTGCTGAGGACTAAACTCTGAATTTTTTTTTTTTTAATCTTGCCCAAATTCCTATCTAAGGGGTCTGGGGAGTCATGCCCTACAAACCACAAATTCTCATCAGATGAGTTTTATTTGACCCTGTATATTGTGACTTACTATCCAATTTGACTGTGGCATAACAAGAAAGAAAATCAAAATGTTTTACCCCAAAATATATTTCCTTGCCGTACCTGAAAATTGCCCTGCATAGTCTTTTGTGGGAAAAATCCACATCCTATAGAGAATCTCTTTTCCCCTTTGTTTCCTCCTTTCCTGTTCAAATCCAGGAGATAATCAACTAGCCTGATAAGAAACATTTTACAATCTGGTCTCTCTCTAAAGTCTGCTATTTGAGAGATTCTTCTGCACAATAAAACTTGGTCTCCACAATCCTTTATCTTAACCTGAGCATTTCCTTTAATCCCAGGTCTTCAGAGAAACTCAACCAACTGTCAACCAGAAAATGTTTGCATTTACTGATAGCCTGAATTCCCCCCGCCCCCCTCCTTTGAGTTGTTCCACCTTTCGGAACCAAACCAATGTATTTCTTAAATGTATTTGATTGATGTCTCATGCCTTCCTAAAATATATAAAACCAAGCTGCACCCTGACCACCTTGGGCACATGTTCTCAGGACCTCCTGAGGGCTGTGTCAAGGGCCATGGTCACTCATATTTGGCTCACAATAAATCTCTTCAAATATTTTACAGAGTTTGACTCCTTTTTGTCAACACTGCCACGGGGCACGGAGGCCTGGGCCCTGGAAACGTCCCTAGGTAAATACTGAAGCGGGAAGAGGGATGGCTGGTTTGACGCAAACAGATCAGAAGGGAGGACTTTAGACAGAATAACCCCCAGGAAGATCGAGGGATTATGGACTCCCAGGCGATTTCCTAAGGGACAGTGCTGAAGTGTCTCTTTTTATTGAAAATTGGACTGTGTGAAACAGGGTCAAATTAAGGGACCTTTCTCAGCAGTTACCTGAGGGGCCTCTTCTCTCTAATTACTAGGATTGCACCAGACGACTCCCTTTGTTCTGCCTGGCTTCTGAAATAGCAGCTTCCTCTCCGAAGGTGCAGGCATGCAAAACACGGTGTTGATCTGGTATTCTCTGAAGTGGTTAATCTACATGCAGAATGATGAAAAGGTGGTTTATTAGGTTAATTGCTACTGCAAAAAAAATTATTTTTTTTCTGCTGAGAGCATGCATCTGAAAATCGATACATAAGGCTGTGCAAATAGAAATAAAATTGTGGCCCCAGAGCATCCTTTCCCATAAATCAGTGTGGTTAAAAGTATGGTAACCAGAGTATGTTGAGACTTTCTTACAGCAAACGAGAAAAATCCACACGCACCTTCCAGCCACACTGGGAAGTTCAGGCCACCCCAGTAACTTTCACCTTGGGAGCCGCAGGGATGGTCTTCAACTACTTTTTTTTCCTCCATTCCAATTCACCCTGTTGTAAGATATATCATCAGCTGACAAGTTTCTTTCGACATTGATTATAAGATGCACTTCAATTTCTGTAATGTTAGAAAGTGAAAAAAAAAAGTTTCTTTTTGTTTTTTGTTTTTTGAGTCAGAGTCTCGCTTTGTCACCCAGGCTGGAGTGCAGTGGTGCGATCTCTGCTCACTGCAACCTCTGCCTCCCGTGTTCAAGCGATTTTCGTGCCACAGCCTCCCGAACAGCTGGGATTACAGCCGTGCACCACCACGCCCGGCTATTTTTTGTATTTTTAGTAGAGGCAGGGTTTTACCATGTTGGCCAGGCTGGTCTCAAACTCCTGAGCTCAGGTGATCTGCCCGCCTTGGCCTCCCAAAGTGCTGGGATTACAGGTGTGAGCCACCATGCCTGACCAGTCCTGGAAGGTTTCTGAGAGCAGAACTGGCGCCTGGGCCTAGAGAGTTTTCTGAAGCCTGCATCACAGAAGAGCAGGAGCTGTGCTTTGCAAACTGCAGAAGGATACCCACCAGTGGGTGAAATCCAGGTTGTGGGTTGTGAAAACTAGAAATAGAATAGAATAGAATAGAAAAGATAATGTTGGCCAGGTTTGGTGGCTCACACCTGTAATCCCAGCACTTTGGGAGGCTGAGGTGGAGGATCACTTGAGCCTGGAAGTTCAAGACCAACCTGAGCAACACAGGGAGACCCTGTATCTCCAAAAAAATTAAGTAATTAGCCGGGCATGGTGATGTGTGCTTCGTGTCCCAGCTACTCGGGAGGCTGAGGTGGGAGGATCACTTGAGGCTGAGAGGTTGAGGCTATAGTGACCCATGATCATGCCACTGCACTCCAGCCTGGGTGACAGAGCAAAACTCTGTCTCAAAAAAAAAAAAAATATATATATATATACACACACACACACACACACATACATATACATATATATACACACATATACATACACACACACACACACACACACACACACATATATATAAAATCTATACTGGGCACGGTGACTCACGCCTGTAATCCCAGCACTTTGGGAGACTGAGGCAGGCAGATCACCTGAGGTCAGGAGTTTGAGACCAGCCTGTCCAACAAGGCAAAACCCTGTCTTTACTAAAAATACAAACCTTAGCCAGGCATGGTGGTGGACGCCTGTAATCCCAGCTACTAGGGAGGCTGAGGCAGGGAGAATCGCTTGAACCCCAGAGGCGGAGGTTGCAGTGAGCTGAGATGGCGCCATTGCACTCCAGCCTGGGCAACAGAGTGAGACTGTCTCAAAAAATAAAAATAAAAAAAAGAAAAGAAAAGAAAAATAGAGTTGGGCGCGGTGGCTCACGCCTGTAATCCCAGCACTTTGGGAGGCCGAGGTGGGTGGATCACAAGGTCAGGAGATCGAGACCATCCTGGTTAACATGGTGAAACCCCGTCTGTACTAAAAATACAAAAAATTAGCCGGGTGTGTTGGCGGGTGCCTGTAGTCCCAGCTACTCGGGAGGCTGAGGCAGGAGAATGGCGTGAACCTGGGAGGTGGAACCTGCGGTGAGCCGAGATTGCGCTACTGCACTCTAGCCTGGGCGAGAGAGTGAGACTCCATGTCGGAAAAAAAAAAAAAGAAAAGAAAAGGAAACAAAAATAGAATAGAAAATACTAGTGCACAAGGCTGGGTAAAGATATGCTCTTTGGTGACTTTTTTTTTTTTTTTTGAGACGGAGATTCGGCAGGGGAAGGGGTCGGGGGGAGGGAGGGGAAGAGAGGGAAGCTCTAGGGGACCAGGCATTGACCAGGAAACTGGACACCTGGGCTTCTTCCCTGGTTAACTACAAGGAAAGGTGAACATGAAACTTCCTGGCATGTGGGCTGCGTCCAGAACTCATTTCCCACTGAAGCCTCGTTCTCAAGAGGAGCAGGGGTCTTAGCTTGGCTCAGAGTGTAGCTAAATTGCAACCTTAAATGCGATACGGAAGAATGACTGGCCTACCATGGACTCTATGGGCAGCGGGGGAGGTGGGTTCCTGGCTTCAGTGGGGCATTCCAGGAGCATCTCAATCACTAGACCCCAAATCTAAGGATCTTCATCCCAGTTCTCCTCTCTGGCTCAGCTTAGCTCCAGCAAGGGGGCTGGAGAGGAAGAAGACAGGCAGAGAGTGCTGGAAGGATGGGGTTGGGCAAGGCATAGGAGGCTTTGGTGGCTGGAGGCAGAGGTGGGCACCAGGTGGTCTGGCCCCAGAGCTTTGACTTTGTCCAGCAGTGGAACCGCAGGCTTCTACATTGGGGCGGCTTCCCCGGAAAGGAATGGAGTTGGCACTGGCTCTTCCTTCCTGCGGTGGCACATCTATGCTGGGGGTGGTGGGTGTGGGTTGGCCTGGAGACACCTCAGGAGCACCCCTCGCCCTCACCTTCAACGCACACTGCTTGTGCGATTCACTTTCTCTCTGCCACGCGCCATGCTTGGGCTGCAGACCCTGCTTTCACCTAAGTATTTTGGGGACAGGCCCCAGAAGAGGGGCAGGTGGCAGCGTTTGGCCAGAGGGGCCCTTCAAAGCCTCTCACAGCACCCAGCCCACCACTCAGGGCCTGGCCCCGCCTCTTCCCTGCTGCCTTTGACCTGGGAAAAACAGTGCCCAAGTACAAAAGCGGCTCCACATTCCACATTCCCGGGGAGAAAGGGGGAGTCTGGCCCAGAGGGGGGTGTGTCTGTCCCTAACTTTTTTAGTGAAACAAGGAAGGAGTTGGGGCGGCAAGTCTCCACAGATATGCCTCTTGCTGTAGCATGTATCTGAGCACGGGTCTGTGCGTGTGTCCACTGAGAAGCCGCTGGTGCTTCCCGAAGCCGCTGGGGCAGGATGTCCCCAGGCCGCTGAGGAAACTTCCCAAGGGGGTGAAACTTGATTCTTCCACAGCTGCCTTGCTGGATACCCACACTCCTTTGCAGCCAAGTCCTACCCAGGCCAGCCCCACTGAGTGTGTGTGTGACAGATCGGAGGGTGTGTGTGCCGAGTGTGTATGTGTGTGGATGTGAGACTCAGAAAGAGAGGAGAGGATCGATGGGGGTGTGTGTGTGCGTGGACATGTGCGTGTTCACCAGCGTGTCCGAAGAAAGCCTTTGCTAGGCAAAAGCAAGCAGGAAGAGAGCAAGAACCTCTCCATGTGCTATATTCTCCAATGACCCTTTTAAATATATGACAAACAGTTAAAACAAAAGCCCATTTAGCTTTTATGCCTGTGATTCGTGGTATCCATTCCAGTTAATTACAGTGATTTAAAAACATCTGCATTTAATAAAGAACCTTCCTCTCCCCCAGTTCTCAGCCCACCCCGCTCCCAACCCTAGTCTTTCTTCAGGCCACTGGGCTAATGCAGTAATTACATCTCCATGCCAGGCCACAGCTGAGGGATGGCAGAAGGGAAGGCTTCATCAGGCGGGGAAGGCAAAGTAGGGATGGGCAGGGCAGGGAGGTAGGGCTGGGGTGGGAAGGGGAGATAATTGGTAGAGGAAGCTAGTGGGGCAGGGCAGGGTGGAGCTGGGTGGGGAAGGTGGGGCTGGGGAAGGTGGGGTGGGGGGCAGAGCTAGGGCCTGGGGAGCTGGAGGGGGGAGGCTGGGACGAAGGGAGCTGGAATGGAGGTAGGGGGAGGCTGGAGGCAGAGCTGGGTTGCGGGGAGGTTTTGGGGAGCTGAGTCAGGACTTCTGTCTAGCAGAGGAATCCTAGGTTGGGAGAATCCAAATCCAGAGACTAGGAAATGGATATATTCAAAGGCCTTTATTCATTTTGGATCAAAGGATTGTTTATTTCACAAAAAGGGAGACTGAGGCAAGGCAAGGGACTTCACTCTTCACCCTGGGGCCCTCCCTTTGCTTCGGGAAGGAGGCTGGCAGTGGTAGAGAGAAGAGCAGGAGACCGAGAACAGAGAGGGGAGTGGAAGAGCATCCAAACAGGGAAGCCAGTCCTAGGGCCAGAACCTTTTAAAAAATGTGATGTGCTAGCCTCTGGCTCCCTCCTGCTGCCCTGGTGATGTGTTTGTGGTCCATGCTTGGGGCTGTGCCTGTCACTGGTCACATGGACTCCTTGGTGGACATTAGGAGGCTCAGTGGCCTCCTGGACACACAGCCTTGGGTGAGTCCCAGCCTGCCGTGGACAAGCAGAAAGGATCCTAGCCAGGCCCCAGGGAAGGGAGTATGGGTCACAACCCTGCAGGTAGTCTGGCCTCGGCCAGGGGCAGGTGGGCCTGGGGGTCTGGCTGAGGACTGCAGGTGCCAGCCCTTTGCTCAGGAATCCAAGCTCCCGCAGCCACTGACCACAGTGCAGCGCACTGCCCACCACCTCCCCTGGCAGGTCTCTCACCTTGCCCAAAACTCCACCTTCAGTGCAGAAGTGGCTGCTGGCTGCCTGATTTCAGTGGAGGGGAAAAACTGAACATCTGATTCTACGCAGCAGTTCAGGACTTTGGGAGACCTGGGAGAGGAAGAAGGATGGGCACAGCAAGGAAGAGGGAGGAGAAACCAGCTTTGGGGTCTGGAGAAGGAAGGCAAGGTCCTGGTGGTCCTGGTGGGGGTCTTGGGGAATGATACATTCCCAACTTCAAGTGCAAGACCTCTGCTCTCAGAAAGAAGGGTGTGGGGGCCAAGGAGGAAGGAGGGAGACTGGCACTTGGGCATTACCCAGGGCTGGTGTCCTTCTCCTGGTCTCAATACCTGCAGCCAGGAAGTGACTCCTCCCTGTAATCCCGCCCGCAGCCCCCATTTCCTGATCCCAGGGGTAGAGACTCCTGGCACTGGAGGGCAGGCAATAGGCCCCTAAAAACCCGTAAAGCTGCTTCTGGACAGGAGAAGCCTGTGGGTGGACTCTCATGCAGGAAGGGGGATGTTGGTGACCAAGAGTAGAAATGAGCGCACCCTGCAGTGTTGGAAGCAGGCTTTGGAGGCCAGCAGCCCCTCTGAGGACCAGCTGGGAGTATGGTGGTGGTGTCTGACTGGAGAGGACCTGTGTCAGGCTGGGGCCCGCTGTTCCCAGAGGGAGAACTGTGGGGTCTCTGTGCCTCTCCCAGGTTGGAACTGAGAACGAGCTTTGCTTCCTGAGGTTGCCTTTTTCCAAAGCTGCAATCTTGCTTCAACTTCTGTTCTCCACAGCCAAGAAAGACAAGATCAGAGAATGCATTCTCAGTGGGGTTCAGGTGGCCCTGCTGGGCCCCACAGCCACCTGCTGGGACCAGGCTTAGATAAAGGGTAAGACCGCAGGAACACCATCAAAGCCAGCTACTCCTGCGTGGCCCTTCGAGAGCAGCCTGGGGGAGGGGGGACGGGTGGGGCACACCTGCTGGAGCGCACATCCTCAGGCAGGGTGAAAGGAGACTCGAAAAAGCCAGCCTCTCAGGGTTACTCCTTCCAGGAGAAAATAAACCTTTTCCCCTTTCCCTTTTCTTTTCTTTCTTTCTTTTTCTTTCCTTTCCTTTCCTTTTGTTTTCTTTTTCCTTTTTCTCTTTCCTTTTTTTTTTTTTTTTTGAGACAGGGTCAGTGGTGCCACCACAGCTCACTGTGGCCTCAGCTTCCCAGGCTCAAGCTATCCTCCCACCTTAGCCTCCCAAGTGGCTGGGGCTACAGGTGCATACCACCACGCCTGGCTAATTTTTAAAATATGTTTTATAGTGATGAGGTTTCACCATGTTGCTCAGGCTGGTCTCAAACTCCTGGGCTCAAGCAGTCTGCCTACCTTGGCCTCCCAGAGTGCTGGGATTACAGGCGTGAGCCATGTTGCTCAGCTAGAAGGAGACCTTTCTTCAGTTCCTTGAAGGCAGGTTCGTACCCCACCCTCCTCTCTGCGCACCCTTCCCACTGCCCTCCCCACACCCTCCTTCCTTTTCTTCATTCAGCGTGTCCATTTGCTCATTGTTTCTCTCCCCAAGTGGAACATGAGCTCTGAGAGGGTAGTGACTGCACACTGGCTGGGTCTGCAGCAAACGCATGACTGGGGACGTGTCACAGATGCACACAGGGGCACATGGCAACAGACGCAGCAAATGCACATTGCCTCCACACCGCAGGCTCTGCGGAGTTTCCCCTGTGGAGTGCCGTGGATCCTGTTATTGGAATGAATTTGGATCCCCTGCAATGTCTGCCACACCTCCCTCAGGGGCTGGTCTCCCATGGCTTCATCTGTGTCTCTGCTCCTCTGGCCCATTCACGGATGGGAAGAGATGCCTTCAGCCCCCTCCCATGGGGGATTCCCAACTGACACTGTTCCCTGTCGCCTCCCCGGGTTCCAGCTCACCTTCCTCTTCTTCTTCTTCTTCTTTTTTTTTTTTTTTTTTTTGAGACGCAGTTTCACTCTTGCTGCCCTGGCTGGAGTGTAATGGCGTGATCTCAGCTCACTGCAATTTTCGCCTCCTCGGTTCAGGCAATTCTCCTGCCTTATCCTCCTGAGTAGCTGGCATTGCAGTCACACACCACCACCCCTGGATAGTTTTTTGTATTTTTACCAGAAATGGGGTTTCACCACGTAGGCCAGGTTGGTCTCGAACTCCTGACCTCAGATGATCCACTTGCCTCGGCCTCCCAAAGTGCTGGGATTACAGTCATAAGCCACCACACCCAGCCCAGCCCCCCTTCTTTTTAGGAAGCTACTATGCCATTGCTGTCCCCTGCTGACCCTGCCTCCCAGCCCCTGCGCAGACCCGGTTCACCTCTCACCAGCATCGCATCCCCTGTGACCTCATCCCCTTGTGGGCGGCAACCCTTGACCTCCTCTTACATTATAGCTACTTGTGTTTGTGTCTCTCTTCTCTAGGTCATCAGTACCTGAATAAAAAAGACTGGGTCTTTTTCCTCTGGCAAGTTTGAACATAATGAGGTAGGAGGTGAGACTTGACTCCAGAGGTGGGGCTCAGACACTGGAACAGATTGAGGACTAGCTAAAACCAGACCAGTGCAGAAGCAGCTTTCCGGTCAGACATGGCCACCAGTGTGCTATGTCAGGTTACCATTGCCATGGCAACAGCCGGGAATTACCACCTCTTTCTATGACCATATTGATGACCCAAAAGTTACTGCTCATCCCCTAGAATTTTCTGCATAAACTGCTCCTTAATCTACATGCAATTAAAAGTGGGTATCAATATGTCTGCTAACCCGCCCTGAGTGGCAACTCTCAGCACACTGCCTGCGGGGCAGCCCTGCTCTGCAGGGGCAGTCACAGAGCTGTCACGCAGCTGTAACACTGCTGCTTCAACAAGGCCATTTTCTTCTACCCCCTGCTTGCCTTTGCATTATTGCCTGGGCAAGACCAAGAACCCTCATGGACTAAGCCCCATCTTAGAGCTTGCTTGCCCTGCGTTAGTAGGACCTTGTGCACAGTAGGTATCAAAGAATGTGTTGTTGAAGTGAGTTGAATCAAATTTGCCTTTCTGGAGTTTTCCCAAGTTTTGGTGGTGGGAGGTTGTAGGTGGAGTTGATCTCAGAGGGTTCTGATGGGGACCTCAAGTGAGAGATGGCAGACCTGTCCAACCCCTCACCATCAAGAGAAGGAAGAACGCCCCCAAGGAGGCAGCCTGGGTAGCGCTGTGTTTTGGCCAAGACTCCCCATGTGCTGGAAAGGCAATGGAAAGCTTCGAACCACTCTCTTTTGGCTTGTGAATTCACCAGCTAATTGACAGATGTGTATCCTGTGCATGAGCTGCTAAGATTTTCCATGATATCAGCAGAGCCCAGTGATATCTGGGGTTCACCAGGAGCTGTGGGGCCCTTTGTGTCTGGGAACTCTTGGCCATTGTCAGTGGAGAGGCCCCCAGTCACTGTTCAGGGTCCTGCTCATTGGTACCCCATGACGTACTGAGAATCATCATTGTCCAATGCCGAGCACGTAGTGGGTCCTCAAGAAATAGTTCTTGAATGAATGAGTGAGTGAGTGAAAGAACAAGAGAATAAAAGAACAAAGTGAGACCATATGCTTTTTACACCAAGGTTGTAAGTTCAACCCCTAACTCTGCCAAAAAGCTTTAACTCTTTCCAGAATTAAGGCTGTGCCATGTGGTCTCACGAGGGACCTTCTCTGGTCGTTTGTTAGTTCATCAACAAATATTTATTGGGTCCCTACTAAGGGCAGGTTCTGAGCTCTAGCAAAGGGCAGGATGCACCAGCCCGGCCCATCACCACAGTGGGAAACCGTCTCAAGCTTATCAGCGTGGGTGGGACAGCATCCCTAGCCGTGAGGAAGGGCAGCCCATTTCTCTCTTAGTAAATCACTACTGCCTGGCATCTGCTGCCAGGCATTCTGAGTCCTTCCTAGTGTGATGTTCTCAAGCCTTTGCTCTCAAGACGAGGAGCCCAAATAGGAAAGGGCGGGATGGTTGGATTGGATTTCTGGCAAATTCAAGATCTCCAGGATTGATTGATTTATCCGTCCCTTCATCAATCATTTACACACGAGCCCGTGGGGTCCAAACATGACGCAAATTCTTGCTGGAACACAACCTGGCCTGACCCTTCCCCGTTCTGTGCCAGGCCCGCCCTGTGAACCCCAGATATGGTTGGGCTCTGCTGATGTCATCAAAAATCTTAGCAACGCACGCCTTGTCAATTAGCCAGAGAGCTGACTGCCAAGAGAGGGAGGTTTGTGGCTTGACATCGTCCTTCCAGGAGACAAAGGGCCCACTCTCTGACCGCCCAGGAGTGTTCTCCCACGCATAGTGCTGGGAGAACCCACGTCCAGGACTGTGCCAGGCAGGCCGCTCTCCAGACTTGGGGAGGCAGAGGTCTGGGAGATGCCTCTTGTCTCTGGCACCTCAGGCTTGGCTGAGCTACCTGTGTCAGGGGGAGGGATGGGGGAGGCTCTCACTTTCTCACTCACACATCAGGAGTAGAAATGACAAATGGCTCCCGCTGGGAACCCTGCCTGCCATCCTGCCGGATCATTTATCTCAGCGGCAAGTGATTTGCATACCGACGGGGTGGGAACTGCCTCTCTGTTCACCCTCCCTTCCTTCTCCCACCCTGTTCCCACTCTGGCTCAACTCAAAACGGGGCTGCCTGCCCCAGCAGCCACCTTGGGTGTCACCCTAAAGTCCTTGAATGCCTCCTCCACTGAGACTGCTGAAAATGATTGTCATCTCTCCGAAAGGCTCCTATTAAATGCTGGAATCTAACTCTAGGGAGCAAGTCAGCCCCTTCCTGGTTGTGGGGCCAGGGAAGGGGGCTCAGGGCAAATGACACTGTGCCCTACTATTTGGAAGTGCCCATGAGCATTTGCCCGGAAGGAGGGGAGTGGGAGGTGAAGGCTGACTGCCCACCCTTGCACCAGGTGTTCTCACAGGACCATTGCCCTGCTCAGCCTTCCAGCCTCTCCTTCCTTCCTTCCTTCCTTCCTTGCCTGCCTTTCTTTCTTTTCCTTCCTTCCTTCCTTCCTTCCTTCCTTCCTTCCTTCCTTCCTTCCTTCCTTCCTTCCTTCCTTCCTTCCTTCCTTCTTTCTTTCTTTCTTTCTTTCTTTCTTTCTTTCTTTCTTTCTTTCTTTCTTTCTTTCTTTCTTTCTTTCTCTCTTTCTTTCTTTCTTTCTCTCTTTCTTTCTTTTTTAAGATGGGGTCTTACTCTATTGCCCAGGCTGGAGTACAGTGATGCGATCATGGCTCACGGCAGCCTTGACTTCCTGGGCTCAAGTGATTCTCCCACCTCAGCTTCCTGAGTAGCTGGGACTACAGGCACGTACCACCATGCCTGGCTCATTTTTACATATATTTTTTGTAGAGACGATGTTTCACCATGTTGCCCAGGCTGGTCTCAAACTCCTGGGATCAAGCAATCCACCCACCTTGTCCTTCCAAAATGCTGGGATTACAGGCGTGAGCCACTGTGCCCAGCTCCAGTCTCATTTTTTGGAGTGAAATGTTGCCCGAGGGCAAACAGGGGACAGGCAGGGTTTGAATCCCTTTCTCCTGACCCCAAAGCGCATAGGTACCTCCCAGTCTTCTTGTCACCAAGAGGCTGCCTGCAGCCTGGGGCATTCAGGGGAGAAAGGTCGCATGCTTAGGAAGCAGCGACCAGGTGCAGATGCAGGTTCGGGGTCGTTGGAGGGTGTGGGCCAGGTGGCCTCTGCTTTCTTGTTCCCGCTGCCTCTCTGTTTCCTGGTGACTTCATTCCTTCACCGGCCTGGCACCTCCACAGGAGGCATCCAGATCCCCTCAATTTGCAGGGCCAGCCACTTGGGGTGGCACCTGGCTGGTCTCCAGCTGAGCGATGAGTTCCAGGTTGGGGGTGTGTCCCTGGGGATGAGGGGGTAAGGCCAGTGTAGGGAGTTCCAATGGCTGGGAGGGAGGGCAAGTCTCTCTCGGAGGCCAGGCTCAGGGGGCTGGGTTACCCCAGGGGAGAAGGGGCTACACAGGGGACCCACTTGGGGTCTGTGCTGGTTTTGTCTAGGCCGGCCCTGCCCTCAAATCCCTTGTAAGCTGCCCTGCCTTAGGACGGAGGGAAGCCTCCTTTGACTTTATACCCAGTAAAGGCTTCGGGGCCCTTTGTGGAATTCCCTCCTTCCTGGGTCCCCTTCCCACCAGCTCTCTGAGCACTGTGCTCAGAGACCAGGCACAGACAGCCCTGGGGATTTCACTCAGCCTCTTGGCACAGTGGGGCCCGAGGAAGGCTTCGCATCTAAGCCAAGATAACAGTCTTCGTTTTTCCTGCACCATGAGACATCAGTGTGGTACCCAGGGCAGGCAGTGAGGACATGCAGTATCCATAGGAAATTTACAAACAATAATAAAACTGACTAAAAGTTCGTC
The DNA here is from genome assembly GCF_003255815.1 of Theropithecus gelada. NCBI lineage: Eukaryota > Metazoa > Chordata > Mammalia > Primates > Cercopithecidae > Theropithecus > Theropithecus gelada. The sequence continues at coordinate 51,257,191 of NC_037684.1, read as the reverse complement.
TGCTTTTTATTAACACCATGCATCCGCAGTTCTAAACAATGTCCCTGGAAATTTTTTTGGTTGGTCTCTGTTCTAAACAATTTCTGCTTGCTATTGAGTTCTAATAATATATACGTAAGCTTCAAATTAGCACATTTTTATTACTTACTCTGATAAACATTGCATTCTTTGTGACAGTTAATTTGGAAAATGCCAGTTGCACAGTCAGCTCCCAGCACAAGGATGGCCACTGGTGTTCATTTAGAGAGCACGTTTCTAGGGTGTGGAATCATTTGAGGGGCCTCAGGTGTGATCTATGTATCCAACCCCTGCAGAATTACATTCTCCTTCATTAAACAGATTAGAAATGCACAATGACAGCACAGGGATTGCAACAATGAAGCGACAGAGCTGGACTTCTTTCAGCTCTGTCATTCTGTATGACCACAGATCCTCTTTCTCTGTGATTCAAATTTAAAACAGTGAAAGAGGCTAGGTGTGGTGACTCACACCTGTAATCCCAGCACTTTGGGAGGCTGAGGCGGGCAGATCACCTGAGGTCAGGAGTTTGAAAGCAGCCTGGGCAACATGGTGAAACCCCCATCTCTACTAAACATACAAACATTAGCCAGGCATGGTGGCACACTCCTGTAATCCCAGCTACTCAGGAGGCTGAGGCAGGAGAATCACTTGAACCCAGGAGGTGGAGGTTGCAGTGAGCTGAGATTGAGCCCTTGTACTCCAGCCTGGATGACAAGAGTTAAACTTCATCACAAAGAAACAAACAAACAGTGAAACAGTGTGAACTGCAAGGAGAAGTATTTGTGTTTGGTAAATACAAATTTTAGTTCATCCATGAAATATTTTACTGAATTTGAGTAATTTTTTTAACATGAAAATTTATTCTTCTATGAAAACAGTGTTAAATCATAAACCAAGAAAAGAATGTCGATTACTTTAAAACTCTATTAGTATCCTACGGCTGCTGTAACAAATTGTACCACAAACTTGGAGGCTTCAAACAACAGAAATGTATTTATGTATTTAAGATAAGGTGTTGCTCTATAACCCAGGCTGGAGTGCAGGAGTAAGATCTTGACTCACTGCAGACTTGAACTCTGGGGCTTAAGCGATCCACCAGCCTCAGCCTCCCAAGTAGCTGGGACTACATGTGTGCACCACCATGCCTGGCTAATTTTAAAATTTTTTGTAGAGTTGGGGTCTTGCTATATTGCCCAGGCTTCTCTTGAGCTCCTGGCCTCAAGCGTTCCTCCTACCTCGGCCACAGCATAAATGTCTTCTCTTGCAGTTCTGGAGGCCAGAAGTCTTAAATGGGTTTAATCAGACCCAAATCAAGGTGTTGGCAGGCCTGCACGCCCTCTGAAGGCTCTTGCCAGGCATTCCTTGCCTTGTCTTTTCCAGCTCATAGAGGCTGCACTAGGGACTTACCTGGAGTCTGTGCTGGTTTTGAGCCTGCATTCCCTGGCTCATGGCCCCTTCCTAAATTCTCAGAGCCCTTCACTCCAATCTCTGCCTCCGTGGTTGCACAGTCTCCTCTGCTCTCAAGTCTACCTCTGTCTCCCTCTGACTAGGATCCATTTGATGACTCTTAGGGCCTGCCCAGATAAACCAGGATAATCTCCCCATCTCAAGATGCTTAATTTAATCACATTTGCAAAGCTCCTCTTTCCATATAAGGTCACATTGAAAGGTTTGTAGGGATTAGGACCTGGATTTTTGGGGGCTCATTATTCAGCCCACCGCAATTACCAAAAATCCTTTTTGTTGTACGGGGAGGGGGTTAAAAATGACTTAAACTGGGTGTGAAATGAGGCCTGAGGTGTGGCACTGTAGAAAATGCCTGTGGACAACAGGTTATGTTGTAGATGAGATGACATGTGTGCCTGTGCATGTGGGGGGGGTGTGTGTGTGTGTGGTCTGTGGGCTTGATTGTGAGGTGTGCAAAGGGTGAGTGTGGGGCTATTTTGAGGGCTATAAATGCAGTCCTTCTTCAGGGTCAAGGCTGTTTACACTCAGCGCCTGTAGGGCCTTTATGTTTTGTGCTTATGAAGACTTTTCTCGGCACACACATCACTTGCTACCACCTGACATACGCCGTGATACAGACTCAGTCTGATTCATAATTCACTGAGGGCCTGCTATGTACAGGGTACTCTTCTTTTTTTTTCTTCTTCTTAAGATGGAGTTTTGCTGTTGTTACCCAGGCTGGAGTACAGTGGTGCCATCTCGGTTCACTGCAACCTCTGCCTCCCTGGTTCAAGTGATTTTCCTACCTCAGCCTCCTGAGTAGCTGGGATTACAGGTGTTTGCCACCACACCCAGCTACTTTTTGTATTTTTAGTAGAGATGGGGTTTCACCATGTTGGCCAGGCTGGTCTCGAACTCCTGACCTCAGGTAATCCACCTGCCTCAGCCTCCCAAAGTGCTGGGATTACACACGTGAGCCACTGTGCCTGGCCACGTCTGTATTTTTAGTAGAGACAGGGTTTCACCATGTTGGCCAGGCTGGTCTCGAACTCCTGACCTCAGGTGATCCACCTGCTTTGGCCTCCCAAAGTGCTGGGCTTACAGACATGAGCCACCGTGCCCAGCCTCTTCTTTTTAAAAAAACCCACATGGGAAATTGCAAACACAGTTCCCCCAACCACCGATTATAGAGTTGAATTTCCTGCATTTGGGGAAATTGCAGGGGTCAGCACACCTGGAATATGAGCCTAACCCTGGGAAAACCACCTTTGTGATCATAGTGTCTCCCCTGCCAGGTAAATATGCAGGGTACTCTTCTAAACATGGGGACTCAGCAACGCACATGCAGACAGAATCCTTGCACTGCGGTGTCCATGTCACATCTGTGTCTGTTTGTCTAATTGTCTCACTCATAGAATGTATGTGCCTCAAGGGCAGGCACCTTTTCTAATTAATTAGGAGTTCTCCCTGCCCTGGAAGATTGTCCACACGTGGCAGAACTCAGTGAATATTTACTAAACAGGTCCCATTGGGTCCCTCTCTGCGAGGTAAGAATTTGGAGTTACGGTTCTCCAAGCAAAAATGTCCCAACAGGGCACATAGAGGCAGCTTCTTGTTTCCGCATTGTTTTTTGTGGCAGTGTTATCGTTCTTCCCTAGAGTTTTCTCAGAGCCTTGCATTCTAGTGTCTATTGTGGATCCGGGTTGAGTTCTGAATGATTAAATGTGAAAGGCTGACAGCTGATCCTTGGATGGTTCATTTGCTGTTTTGCCGAGATACATACTAGGTGCCATGAAATCCACTGGGCTGAAAACATGGCCTCAGAAGAAGTCATTTTCCCCAAATCATTGGGTCAGAAAGACTTCCATTTGCACTTCCTTCTAATTTCCCCTTTCCCCAAACAACACTTGCAGCCCCAGCACCTTCGAATCGCTTCCCAGGGATGCTACCTGTAGGTAGGCAAAGGAACAAGGGAATGGACGTCTCCACCTTCAGGCACGTGTTGGTCTCCAGGCAAACCCAGCCTGCTGCTTTAGATTCGTGTGGGGGTCTTTCTGATTCTATTCTAGCCCTGCAGAAAGGAAGGCTGCATATTTCACTCTGGCTTTCAGGATTCAATTGGGATTCTTACTAATTCAGGGTAAAAACAAAACAAAACAAAATGGGGAGAATTTACAGAGAAGTGTTACAAGCAACTCAAAGTCCCCAGACACTACTCCTTTAGAGATGTAAATAATCTAGATTTTCAGAGGGCAGGACCCTCTGTCCTGCCCTGGAGTGAAGCGGGAAGGAAGAGAGGCCCCCGAGGAACCCCTGACCTACCAAAGAATAAGCCCAAAGTGACAAGAAGCAGAAAAAAGGAAGTGTGATTCAACAACATACACCCCTGAAATGGACATCAATTAAGGCTGAGATTCCATCCTGGGGTTCCAACAATGCAAACCATGAGAACGAAGCTAAGGGAGATTTATTTATTTATTTATTTATTTATTTATTTATTTATTTATTGAGACAGACTCTCTCTCTGTCTCCCAGGCTGGAGTGCAGTGGCGCCATCTCGGCTCACTGCAAGCTCCGCCTCCCGGGTTTACGCCATTCTCCTGCCTCAGCCTCCCTAGTAGCTGGGACTACAGGCGCCGCCACCAAGCCCGGCTAATTTTTTGTATTTTTAGTAGAGACGGGGTTTCACCATGTTAGCCAGGATGGTCTCGATCTCCTGACCTCGTGATCCACCCGCCTCGGCCTCCCAAAGTGTTGGGATTACAGGCATGAGCCACCGCGCCCGGCCTAAGGGAGATTTCTAAATGCCATCACTAGGCTTCTTTGTGGAGTTACAGCCTTGTTATTAATCATGCTCCGTTGGGAACATTGAAGTCCTGTGTTCGGCAGAGCTGGAGTGCTTTCAGGCTTTCCTGCTGGGTTTCTCACCGCATACGTGTGAGTGGTTCTTCGTAGAGTTACCAGAAATGGGAGGGGAATTTTTTCTTTCTTCTTCCAATTCTTCTAGTTATTCTTCTAATAATTCTTCTAATCCTCCTCTTCCTCCTCCTCCTCCTTCTTCTCCTCCTCCTCCTCCTTCTTCCCCTCCTCCTCCTCCTCCTTCCTTCTTTTCCCTTCTTCTTCATTCTCCTCTCCTCTTCGTTCTCCTCCTCCTCCTCCTCCCTCCTTCTTCCTCCTCCTCCTTCTCTTTCTTCTCTTTCTTCTTCATGCCTGTCTTCCAGGATCATACCAAACCAGGAGGAACGTGGCAACAGGAGGGAAGTACAGTGAATCAGGGATGGTGTCAGCCCCTACTGGCTCAGGACTGTGATCTGGGGCACTGCAGCTCGCCTGCAAGGATCACTCTGCATAAACCTGGCACTGTGGGAAATGGCTTACCTACCCGTGATCTGAAAAGCTCCATGTGTGTGGCCCATGGGCCTGGGGTCCAGGTCACAGCTCCTCCCCACCATTGTTCTGTAGCCTGAACCCCATGTCCCTGCACCTCCAGCTACTCCTCTACAGCTTAGAGGAGAGAGCTGCGTGTACGCCAGGGCAAATCTAGACAGCCATAGCCTGGCTGTATTTCACCTTTATGCCTGCTGAGCTTCCTTCTGCTTTCAGAATGGGGAAATTCAGACATCAATCTGAGCTTTCCAAGAAGTTTCAGTTCCGTTTTTTAGACCAAGAGGAGGCACACGGATAGGTTTTGCCCACATGATGATGCGTAGGCAATAGGCAGGCCAGGTGGCCAACACCACCGCTCCCCAGCAACGTTGCAGCTGCCACGCTCTCTGCTTTCCCCAGAGAGTCAGTCCTGTCTCCCTCCCTCTGATTTGACCCATTCGTATTGCTATGCGTGAACTTTTAACCAAGGCTTTGCCAGCTCTTCATTATAACGCGGCTCTTAGAGAGAAACTGCATTAAAAATGTGAAACTGCACACCAACGACACGGCTGTGCAAACTCAATTCTGTAAAAAATATTCTGTTTAATTGATTTTCTAAAAAAATCTATTATGTTTCTGTGAGCCTATTGATCTGCAGCTCCACAGAAGTAATGAAGAAGCTTTGTAATCAATAAGCCCAAAGCGTATCTTACCCAGTATCTGTTCTGCCGTCCGCCAAGGGTGTGACCGGCCGATTCCCCAGACAGCATCGCGAGTATGAGCAGCCTCCTCTGTGTCTGTGGAGATTGATTTCTCTTGGCATAAACATAACAAATGAAACCCTGATGACTTTTCTTGCTCCAAAAGCCAAGGATATATCATATCAGTCATCATGAAACACACAAGAACGCAATTTGCAAAAAGAAAAAAAAAAAAGAAAAGAAAAACGATGCATTTTTAACCTCAGTGCATTGACTCCTCCCCCATACTTAATCAGGATAATATTATACTCCTTAGCTCTTACGATAGTCTTCTTTCTTTTATATCCACTCCTACCCCCCAATTCAGGTTGATTTCACAAGTCTTAGAAGGTTTTTCTGTGTTGGCGCTGAATATAAAGTACAGGTAACTGCAATCATGGGCTGATAATTCTGAGTAGAGCAAACATTGCTATCTTATCCTCTAGAAAATAATAATGTCGAATGAGATAAGACGTTTGCAACACACACAAGCAGCAGTCGGAAAATACGGCAGACCCCATAGGGCAGCATTTGCTGGGGAAATAAGAGCTCCTTGCCCCAGATAAATAATCTTGGTTGCTGATTATTTCAAAATGTATCATTTGCATTTTGCCCTTAAACAGGAGGATACCGTCTAGGGTGGATGGTGACCCGATGCTGTGCAAACTCATCCTGCCGCATTAACAGATTTAAAGCAAGCCTTTTTCAGGGCTGGCCCCATGCTGACCAATCACCACCCGGTCCAGAGAAGCTGGTTGCTGCAGCCGGCTGGGTAGCGGGGTGTGGTGCAAAATGAGATTGCCAAGATCAGCAGGGACCAGATCTTTTTTTTTTTTTTTTTTGAGACAGAGTCTCGCTCTGTTACCTAGGCTGGAGTGCAGTGGCCGGATCTCAGCTCACTGCAAGCTCCACCTCCCGGGTTCACGCCATTCTCCTGCCTCAGCCTCGCGAGTAGCTGGGACTACAGGCGCCCGCCACCTCGTCTGGCTAGTTTTTTGTATTTTTTAGTAGAGACGGGGTTTCACCGGGTTAGCCAGGATGGTCTCGATCTCCTGACCTCGTGATCCGCCCGTCTCGGCCTCCCAAAGTGCTGGGATTACAGGCTTGAGCCACCGCGCCTGGCCCAGGGACCAGATCTTGAAGGACTTTGCCTGAGGGCACTAGGGAGCCATGGAGGGATTTTTATGAGGGGCGGGAAGTGACCAACTGAGCAACTTTGTAGCCATTACTTCCTACCGTGCAGAACTGCAGTCCTCAGGCCCTTTTTCGTGCACACTTGAAAATAAGAATGATGGTGATAATAATAACGGTTAACACACTGGACCAGGCTGTGCTCCAAGTTTTGCATGTAGCATCTCATTTAATCTTCACAACAACTCAGTCAGGGGGCTCCTGTAATTTTTCCATTTTACAGATGAGGAAACTGAGGCACACAGAAAGGTCCCATGAGACAGGTGCCCATCCCAGGAACCACACTCCCTTGGTCTGGAATGGGATTATACCCCTCTGTTCTCAGCTCTCAGGAACGCGTGCTGGATCGGAAACACCCCAGTGAGGATGTCTTTCACGGAGGAAAAATGACCTTGACTCAGTTCAAGTATGTGTTCTAAAAAGCAAATCACTTGGGTAAAGTGGAATGGTTAGTAAGTAATTTCATGTGCGTATCTTCCAGTGGGCAAAGTTTGGAGAGTGGAGTGGAAGTGGGGCAGCTGCAGAGAAAAGGGCAGGAGGATGGTGCAATCTCAGGATGGTGGGGCTGGGGGGTTGGTGCCAGCATCAGGATGGTGAGGGGGAGTGAGGAGTGAGGGGTTGGGCCCAGGTGTCCACTTGGAGTGGCTGACAGATAGTGGTGCCATTCAGATATACCTGCCACTTAGGGCTAACCTGTATTTATCCCATCATTCCAGCCTTCACTGAGCACCACCTCTGAGCAGCGCTCTGCTGCGCCAAGGGCTGGGCTGAGGCAGTGACACTGGGGATATTCGGGGAGCAGAGAAAGAGGAATTGAAGATGGATTGAAGAGCTGAACTGTTGAAATGGGTGCAAAAGAGAAATTCTGAGAGCTACGTACAAGGGTCTATAAAGCACGTGTATACGCCATGCACATGTAAAAAAAAAGTAAAACATTTTACATTTAATATCTCACTTCATCCTTACAACTAGCACACAGGGAGGTCCTACTGGAAGATGGCCAGTCCCGGCTTGCCTGCTAAGGCAACTCCCTGAGTTGGCCCCCTTCGGAGAGTTGGGTTTCAGAGAATTGGCTTTGAGCCTGGAGCCCAGCTTGGAATCTGAGAGCAGCAGAGGGGAGACCCAGCGAATGGGAACAGGAAGTAGAAGGGCAAGTTTCTTCTGTTGGGTCAGTGCCTGTCTTGGGGTGTTGAGATGGCTTCTCAAGTGGGAGCCCCCGCCCCCAAGTATCACGTGGTTCTGCTGTAAATCACTCAAAGCCCTGGAGCTTCATTCTGTCCAGATGACAAGACTGGGAGGCAATTTGTTAACACGGTGGTCCCACAGGGGTGCATCTTTGGCCTTTGACACCAGAGGTTCTCACTTGAATGGCACACTAGAATTCTCGGGGGACCTTTTAAAACCTTCAATGCCTGGGCCGCACATCAGACCTGTTGGATCAGGGTCTCTGGGGTGAGACCTGGGCACTCTCAATTTTTTTTTTTTTTGAGACGGAGTATTGCTCTTGTTGCCCAGGCTGGAGTGCAATGGCGCGATCTTGGCTCACTGCAACCTTTGCCTCCCGGGTTCAAGTGATTCTCCTGCCTCAGCCTCCCAAGTAGCTGGGATTACAGGCAGGCGCCACCATGCCAGGCTAAATTTTGTATTTTTAGTAGAGACAGGGTTTCACTATGTTGGTCAGGCTGGTCTCAAACTCCTGACCTCAGGTGATCCTCCCGCCTCAGCCTCCGAAAGTGCTGGGATTACAGGCGTGAGCCACTGCGCCCGGCCTTTTTTTTTTTTTACTATGAATTTTATTAATTATTATTATTATTATACGTTAAGTTCTAGGGTACATGTGCACAGTGTGCAGGTTTGATACATAGGTAAACATGTACCATGTTGGTTTGCTGCACCCATCAACTCATCATTTACATTAGGTATTTCTCCTAATGCTATCCCTCCCCCAGCCCCCCACCTCCTGACAGGTCCCAGTGTGTGATGTTCCCCGCCCTGCATCCAAGTGATTTCATAGTTCAGTTCCCGCCTATGAGTGAGAACATGTGGTGTTTGGTTTTCTGTCCTTGTGATAGTTTGCTGAGAATGATGGTTTCCAGCTTCATCTATGTCCCTGCAAAGGACATGAACTCATCTTTTTTTTATTGCTGCATGGTATTCCATGGTGTATATATGTGCCGCATTTTCTTAATCCAGACTATCATTGATGGACCTTTGGGTTAGTTCCAAGTCTTTGCTATTGTGAATAGTGCCACAATAAACATACGTGTGCATGTGTCTTTATAGTAGCATGATTTAGAATCCTTTGGATATATACCCAGTAATAGGATTGCTGGGTCAAATGGTATTTCTAGTTCTAGATCCTTGAGGGATTGCCACACTGTCTCCACAATGGTTGAACAAATTTACACTCCCACCAATAGTGTAAAAGTGTTCCTATTTCTCCACATCCTCTCCAGCATATGTTGTTTCTTGACTTTTTAATGATTGCCATTCTAACTGGTGTGAGATGTTATCTCAATGTGGTTTTGATTTGCATTTCTCTGATGACCAGTGATGATGAGCATTTTTTCATGTGTCTGTTCACTGCATAGATGTCTTCTTTTGAAAAGTGTCTATTCATATCCTTTGCCCACTTTTTGATGGGGCTGTTTGTTTTTTTCTTGTGAAGTTGTTTGAGTTCTTTGTAGATTCTGGATATTAGCCCTTTGTCAGATGGGTAGATTGCAAAAATTTTCTCCCAGTCTGTAGGTTGTCTGTTCACTCTGATGGTAGTTTCTTTTGCCATGCAGAAACTCTTTAGTTTAATTAGATCCCATTTGTCTATTCTGGTTTTTGTTGCCGTTACTCTTGGTGTTTTAGCCATGAAGTCCTTGCCCATGTGGTTTTCTTCTAGGGTTTTTATGGTTTTAGGTCTAACATTTAAGTCTTTAATTCATCTTGAATTAACTTTTGTATAAGGTGTAAGGAAGGGATCCAGTTTCAGCTTTCTACTTATGGCTAGCCAGTTTTCCCAGCAACATTTATTAAATAGGGAATCCTTTCCCCATTTCTTGTTTTTGTCAGGTTTGTCAATGATCAGGTGGGTGTAGATGTGTGGTGTTATTTCTGAGGCCTCTGTCCTGTTCCATTAGTCTACATATCTGTTTTGGTACTAGTACCATGCTGTTTTGGTTACTGTAGCTTTATAGTATAGTTTGAAGTCAGGTAGTGTGATGCCTCTAGCTTTGTTCTTTTTGCTTAGGATTGTCTTGGCAATGCGGGCTCTTTTTTGGTTCCATATGAACTTTAAAGTAGTTTTTTCCAATTCTATGAAGAAAGTCATTGGTAGCTTGATGGGGAAGGCATTGAATCTATAAATTACCATGGGCAATATAGCCATTTTCATGATATTCATTCTTCGTATCCATGAGCATGGAATGTTCTTCCATTTGTTTGAGTCCTCTTTTATTTTGTTGAGCAGTCGTTTGTAGTTCTCCTTGAAGAGTGCTTCACATCCCTTGTAAGTTGGATTCCTAGGTATTTTATTGTCTTGTGAATTGTGAATGGGAGTTCATTCACGATTTGGCTCTCTGTCTGTTATTGGTGTATAGGAATGCTTGTGATTTTTGCACATTGGTTTTGTATCCTGAGACTTTGCTGAAGTTGCTTATCAGCTTAAGGAGATTTTGGGCTGAGATGATGGGGCTTTCTAAATATACAATCATGTCATCTGCAAACAGGGACAATTTGACTTCCTCTTTTCCTAATTGAATACCCTTTATTTCTTTCTCCTGTCTGATTGCCCTGGCCAGAACTTCCAACACTATGTTGAATAGGAGTGGTGAGAGAGGGCAACCTTGTCTTGTGCTGGTTTTCAAAGGGAATGCTTCCAATTTTTGCCCATTCAGTATGATATTGGCTGTGGGTGTGTCATAGATAGCTCTTATTATATTGAGATATGTTCCATCAATACCTAGTTTATTAGAGTTTTTAGCATGAAGGGCTGTTGAATTTTGTTGAAGGCCTTTTCTGCACCTATTGAGATAATCATGTGGTTTTTGTCATTGGTTCTGTTTATGTGATGGATTATGTTTATTGATTTGTGTATGTTGAACCATCCTTGCATCCCAGGGATGAAGCTGACTTGACTGTGGTGGATAAGCTTTTTGATGTGCTGCTGGATTTCGTTTGCCAGTACTTTATTGAGGATTTTTGCATCGACGTTCACCAGAGATATTGGTATAAAATTCCCTTTTTTTGTTGTGTCTCCGCCAGGCTTTGGTATCAGGATGATGTTGGCCTCATAAAATGAGTTAGGGAGGATTCCCTCTTTTTCTATTGACTGGAATAGTTTCAGAAGGAATGGCAGCAGAAAGAGATGACTGAGAGACCCCCTCTGACTGTGGCCTCTGGTTCCTGAGATTACCACTTGAGGCATGCCGGCAGTAACTGGGGAGGGTAGGGCCCAGGAAGGGCTCAGTGATCAGCAAAGAGGCTCTGTGTTCACACAATGACAGCTCTGGAAATGTGCAGTCCCCCCCGGGGCTGGGAATACAGGGCCTCTGGGCCAGCACTGCCCAACGGCCATCTGAGTCTTTGTTAATCACAAAATAAGGAGACTCCTCCACCCCAGGCTACCAGGCAAGGGCCACCTGGTCTGCCTAAGGAGGAGTGGACAGCAGGTGGCCACAAAAGTCTCCAGGGCAAGACCCAGCTGGTTCCATCCTGCCTGTGACCTGCTCCCCAGGAAGCCCAGATCACGTGTGCCATGCCCGGCAAGCTGGCCACTACCTTTCCACCAGCCAGGCGGGGGATTGGCTGGGGGGTGTTGGCTATAGTGGGTCTGATGCCTGGGAATATCTGGCTTCTCTGCTGCATTGGCAGGATTAGGGGATAAGCAGAGGGGCATGCCCCAAGTGGTAATCTCAGGGACCGGAGGCCACAGTCGGAGGGGGTCTCTCAGTCATCTCTTTCTGCTGCCCTGAAGCCCAGCTCCGTCATTCCTGCGCTTGCATGGAGCCTCAGAGTTGCAGAGTGGAGTAGGAGGGGAGGAGGTAGGAGGGAAGGCATGTCTGGGAGCTCTGCTTGAAAAGCGGCTGCTGGATCACAGGCACTCGCGTTAGAAGAAAAAAGACTCTGGAGACCAGAAATGGAGCAGGAGGGGCAAAAGTGTCACTGCTCAGCCAGGAACCCGCCCCCAACACAGTGTCTATTTAGACTTCAAGGCTGAGGTTCAGGAGAGGAGAAACTGGGTAGGTCTTTTCAAGCCAGAAGATGGGACTGTCCCCATCCGGTCTCTGAGTGGTGCCAGCTGGCAGGACCCAGATTTGTGTGTTGGCTGGGGTCTGCTGAGGATGTGGGGTGCCTGCCCTGGTTTTATGGGGTTCAGCTGTCTTGCAATGCCCCCAGTCAGGGCTGCACCTGTGTAAGCAGCTAGTGGACAGACCAGGGTTTATAGCTTTACACATTTTATCTCATTTCATCTTCTTATCTCCACAGGGTGGACATCATCACTCCATCGACAGGAGACTCACAGGTAAAGATGCTTGTGTGGAGGCCTGGAGCTGGCTTGGACCCAGGTCTGTCACCTCCTGGACTCCTGACTCCCAGGAAGAATATTACCACCTAAGCACGGACGCCGGTGAACCCCTGGCCTTCCTTCAAGTTTTGACTCCACCACTTGGGGGCTCTGTGACGTATGAACTCTGAGAATCCATTTCCTTCTTTGCAAAGTGCAGAAATAGTAGTTAACTCTTCACAACGTTGTAGAGAGGATTAAATGAGATAATGTCTGTGGGGCTCCTGGGAGGGTGTTGGGCTGCCTAGGTTTGGAAATTAGTTTTCCATTGAAATTTTCTTTAAAGAGAGGGGCGAATCCAGATAAAATATAAGCATCATCATTTACTACACACATGACACACATATGTAGTCATGATCTACATATATACATCTATGCATATATTCAGATATACACGCACATCATCTATACACATACACAAGTCTATTCATATCTATTTATATATACATATGTGCATATTCATATCCATCTCCATATGTACATATATTCATATCTATGTACATATATACATATATTCATATCTACACATAAATACATATACTCATATATTCATATCTATCTACACACATATACATATATTTATATCTGTCTACACACATACATAATATATTCATATCTATGCACACACATATACAGATATTCATTTCTATGCATATACATTATATTTATATCTCTCTAAACACACATTTGTACATCTATATTCATGTCTATCTATCTATACACAAACACGCACATGCACACACACAGTCCTTTCGTGTTTCTTTTCTTGGCTAGAAAGCCGGAGGATTTTTTTTTCTCCCTAGAAGTGGTGACATCACAATGACTTTTGAAGCTAAATTTTCCTTGAGAAGAGAAAGCAACGTGGTCCCCGCTGGTGTGAGCGGTGGCCTCTCCCCTCAACGGTTGGATCTCTGACCTGTCAGACCCGCAGATTACTGGGAGAATTGGGAGAATGATGAATCTGACCCGAACCTGTGAGGCTTAAAAATATGGTAATGCAATTAGCAGCTTTCGGCAGCCTAATGAAGCTTCTCTAAAATGCTGATAAAATACCACTAAAGGAAAAGGCTGAAGAGCCTCTTCAAACTTCCCAAAATGTGAAGTGCGTCCTTACGGTGAAAATGGCAATCTAGTCGCCTTTCTCCAAGGTTCAAGATTAATTAGGGGCTTATTTAGTGCATGAATGAGGAAACAAATGAACTCTTGGATGGCAAAGCAATGAAACCAATTTTTTAATCTTTGTTTTTTTTTTTTTTTTTTTTTTTTTTACAATTACATCCCTATCATAAAAGTCTTCATTAGACGTTGTCACCAGCACGCATTGTGTTAGGTAAGTGTTACCACTGGGCTTTTGACGAGACTGCATTTCTTTCCTTTTAAAGAGGACTCTCATCACAAAGCCTTTTCTTTCTTCCTGAAGGCAAAGGGCTGTGGCTTGGAAGGGTAGTCCTGGCTCCAGGGGGCACATCATCTCCCTACTTGCCCTATACAAGCTGAGTTTACCTGTGTTTTCTGTAGATATATGATCCCTGTCGAAACTAGCACAGGTTAACAAGGTTGGAAGATTTCTCTGGCTCCTTGGATAGTTCATTTCTTTATTCACCATTTTTGTTTGTTTGTTTTTGCTTTTTTGAGACAGTGCTTCGTTCTGTTGCCCAGGCTGGAGTATAGTGGCACGATCTTAGCTCACTGCAACCTCTGCCTCCTGGGTTCAAGTGATTCTTGTGCCTCATCCTCCTCAGTAGCTGTGATTACAGGTGCGTGCCAGGACACCCAGCTAATTTTTGTATTTTTTAGCAGACGTGGGGTTTCGCCATGTTGTGCCAGGCTGGTCTCAAACTCCTGACCTCAGGTGATCCACCTGCCTCGGCCTCCCAAAGTGCTGGGATTACAGGTGTGAGGCACTGTGTTTACTCACCATTTATGATGAGAAGACAGGCATGGAAGAGGGGTAAGTGCTGCATGCTACCTGTCCCATGCCTGGGTACCTAACCCATGCTTCCTCCCCCTGCTTTCTCCCCCTCCTCACAAATGATCCTCTGATTGGAAGCCAGTCCTGATTGCTGCCATCAACGGAACCATTCATTTCACCCAAGAGATACTGGCTGGGCAGAAAGTAGTCCTCTGCACTGCTAGGTGCTGGGATGCAGCAGTGAGCAAAACGTATATTCTCCTGGCTCATGGGATTCACAGTCTAGGGTTGATTGCCTTGATATTTGCAAATTACCTGGATCATTTCTGGCCCTGGTCTGCCTATGCCAGGACTCCATAGCAACATCATCTTTATCTATTGGACGTGTCTATGTGGCTGGACTACATCACAGGAGTTGGTGGGAATCTGAAATGTGAACACTGAGCCATGCTGGCCTCGGGCAAGTCCTTCACTTGCCCTTGCCTCTCCGCCTGCATTCTGTGAATCCGAGACATGATTATCTGCGACTGTCATGTCACACTTTGACTGGGAGACTCTCGGGTGCCCTGCCTCAAGTCCCACCTCCTGGCGTTCATGCCTTTGTGTGGTTCCCTCACTTTGAGTGTGGGTGGGAACTGTGCAATTACGTTAAGATTGCAATATAGGAAAACCATCTAGCAAGGAAGATGGCATTCCTCCTTTCCTTGCTGGCTTTGATGAAGCAAGTGGCCACATTGTGAGTTGCCTATGGAGGCAGCATGTGTCAAGGAGCTTTGAGTGGCCCCTAGCCAAGAGCCAGCAAGAAATTGAGGCCCTCAGTTCAACAGCCTGCAGAGAACCCAGAATTCCACCAACAACCACATGAGTTTGGAAACAGATCCTTCTCCAGGCAGGCTTCAGATGATGTTGCAGCCCCAACCTTGATGGCAGCTTTGTGAGAGCCTCAGCTGGGGAAGCCAGCCAAGTTGTGCTCAGAACACTGAGCCATGAAACTGTGCAATAATAAATGTATATTGTCTTAAGCCACTACGTTTTGGCATAATTTGTTATGCAGCCCTAACTAATAAGCTAATTAATAAACCCATGCAGAGACCTATGTGGGAGCTTAGGTTGGTTGACTTACACAAGAGACCATGCTGCAATAGTAAGGATGGGGTGAGAGGGTAGCCACCATTTACTGACAGCCTTCCATGCACCGGATGCTGTTGCAGGTGTTGTCACAGCAAGGATGGCCCCAGGAGACAGTGATGAAAATGCAGGGTCTGGAGTCAGAACATCTGGGTGTGAATCCAGCTTGACTGATTCTTAGTTGTGTGGTACTGGATGTGTTATCTGACCTCCACGAGCCTGAGTTTTCTCATATATAAAATGGAGGTAGAGATAGTGTATTTGTTCATTTTCACACTGCTAGAAAGAAATACTCAAGACTGGGTCATTTTTAAAGGAAAGAGGCTTAATTGACTCACAGTTCCACACGGTTCAGGAGGCTTCAGGAAACTTACAATCATGGTGGAAGGTGAAGGGGAAACAAACACCTTCATCACATGGCGGCAAGAGAGACAAGAACAGAGGAGGAACTTCCAAACATTTACGAAGCCATCAGATCTCGAGAGAACTCACTCATTATCATAAGAACAGCATGGGAGAAACTGCCCCCATGATCCAGTCACCTCCTTCCCTCCACATGTGGGGATTACAGGTCCCTCCCTGGACAGGTGGGGATTACAATTTGAGATGAGATTTGGGTGGGGACACAGGGCTAAACCATATCAGATAGTATTTCCCCTTTCCTCACAGAATAAATAAATGAAACATTGTATGTCAGTATTTAATAAAATGCTTGTTCTGTAGAAAGTTCTCAATAAAGCACAGTGTTAGTTGGATAGCTAGGAGTATGACCTACATAATAAAGCTGTAAGGGACGATTTTAATTAGGGGACCAGCTGGGCTGAAACCCCACTTTCCCATCACTAACAGGTATGTGCCCCCCAGCCCACTCCAGCACCCAGGATGTTTATAATGGCAGCAATTGTGGTGTTCCCTCAACCAACATGTAGAGTTGGTGGGATTTCCAGAAGCTGCCCAGGCTGAGTGTCCACTTGGGACATGGTGAGTGTAGCTCAAACTTCCTCTGTTGGTTCTTCATCCCACTCATACAACTCAGAGCTGGCCAGGGCTGGAAGGCCCCACATGGCAGGCCAAGGACATGCATCTGGGGTTGTGCACCCAGTGGGCTGGCTGGCAGCTGCTGGTCCAGGTAGATCACAGCAAAGCCAGCTGTGGACACACAGGAGGGTGGCAGGGAAAGTGTGTAATCCAGGCAGCATCCAGATGGCTCCCATCCTGGCATCTGGAGCAGAGTGGACTCTTGTTTCCATGTTTTGTTTCTAGAGAGTTATTTGTGGCCTCTACAGCAAACCTGATTCCATGCCTGTTAATCAGCTCTAAAAGGTACACTTAGGAATGCAATACCTTAGACTTGAGGGCTTAAATAACAGGAATTTATTTTCTTGCAGTTCTGGAGGGTGGAAGTCCGAGATCAATGAGCAGCATGGTTGGTTCTGATGAGGGCTCTCTTCCTGGCTTGCAGACGGCCACCTTCTTGCTGTGTGCTCACATGGCAGAGAGGGAATGATCCTTCTGGTATCTCTTCATTAAGGCACTAATCCTATCGGGGGGTCCCACCCTCATTACCTCATCTAATGTTAATCACATCCCCAAAAGCCCCATCTCCAAATACCACCACATGGTCAGGTTTAGGGGTTAGGCTTTAACATATGAATTTGGAGGGGACACAATTCAGTCCATAGCACTCTGCTGCCACCAACATTACCCAGAGGGGCTGCCTAATGATCAGGGGAGATTCCAGCACCCTCTCAATATGAGGGAGTACCTTCAGTGTCAGGATTTGGCTTTCCATTTAGTTTGGTGAATTATCTTGTTCTTTCTCAGGGCTTTGCTTGTGCCCTGGTTCATGGTCACCATGGAGGAACAATGGGGAGCCCCAATTTTGAAATTAATTGCAGAAGGCACAGAGCCAGTGTGGGCATGGACGGGAAGGGGAAAGGGAATGTGCCAGAGAGAATTTCCCCTGCCAGCTATCCCTGAACCCTGGGGCCAGCACTGAGCCTAGCGTGCAGCCGAAGCTCAGTGTGTGCTCACGGTCCGGAGAAGCACATCGTGTTCTTGTATACAGCTCTGTGGGCATAAAGAGTGTTCATATGCACCGACCGGAGGGTGATTTATGAAATAGCTCACTCTTCCTCTGGAGAGTAGGGCAGGTGACAGGATCAACAGGACTTGGTTCAGGCTGCACGAGGCAAGAAGGTGCTCACTTTTGACGGCACCTCCCGCCCCAGGCGCTAGCCCAGTAGCATAGGGTTCAGAAGGCCATGCCCTGATGGAGATATAAAGGGGGACACCACCTGGGCTTCCAACTTTTCACCTCTACCCCGACTGTTCTTCTCATCTCAGACAAGGAGATATTGGAGGGGCAAGGGAGAGTAGAGAAAAGCCAGAGGCCTTGACCAGGTGTCTGGGCCTGCTGAGGGCCACGGCCCTGCAGAGAAATCTTGAGCCCTCATGAGGTCCGTGGTCATGTGACTAGACCTCAGGCAGGGCTGGAGGGTGGGGCAGGGGTGGGTGTTTGTCTTTGGGCCCCCACCCTTACCCCTGCAACCCTTTTTGAAGTTTTCTTGCACTGTCTGCTTTTCCTTTGCCTCCAGAGCCCCTTCCCTTCTCAGCTCTCACCTTCCCGGTCCTGTAATTGGCTGCTCCAAGGCCAGCCCCTCTGTTCTTGGCCTCTTTGTCACCATGGTTATGAATTTTGGCCCCTTCTCTAGTTCAGAGCCCTGCAGCTCTTACATGCCACAGGAAGCGCTTTCTAAGCAGGTTCTAGGTGCTCCCAGCCTGGGAACAGAGGGCAGATTGGGGCTGAGAGGGAGCCCTGAGCTCTTGAACTCCTGAGCACACTGAAGCATGTTTTCAGAGGCACGGTCCTGGCTGAGCAGGCAGGGTGCACTCCCCCGCTCGGCTTTCTTCCTTCATGTGGAAAGCAGCCCAAGATGGCTCCAAGCTTGAAAATCCTGGTGGAGAATTCCACTCTCAGTGGTTTCCAGGCTCAACAAATACCTCTTGCAGCCAAATAGGTGAAGGGTGTGTGTGCCATCTGCATTCCCGAAGTTGCTGTGCATTCAACCTGGAGCTGCCTTGGGCTGGAGCTTTGGGGCTTTGAGGTGTCTTGGGGCACCTCACTGGAGCCAAAAAGGAAGGCTGCAGAGAAGGAAGTGGCAACCACTGAGCCCCAGGAAACTTGGCACTGGGTTGGGC
This sequence comes from Theropithecus gelada, assembly GCF_003255815.1. Classification (NCBI taxonomy): domain Eukaryota; kingdom Metazoa; phylum Chordata; class Mammalia; order Primates; family Cercopithecidae; genus Theropithecus; species Theropithecus gelada. Next base: position 51,238,629 of record NC_037684.1, on the reverse strand, counting down.
GTCCCGAGGGATTGTCAGGCCTGCAGGGGGGTCGGCAACCATCCAGCCCCTGCCAGCTACAAAGCTCTGCTCACCTTCCCCCATCACCCCATCGCCAGAGCTCCCTGTCCTTGATGTGCACGAGGCTGGAAGGAGACAGTGGCCTTCAGAGCACTGGGAGGGCTCAGCCACCAGATGACAACTTGAGATTCAGAAAGAGAAGCTTGGATTTGCATATCACTTTGCATCTCATTTGCATGGACTCACAGCCTGGCAGAGCCTACATCTCTCTCTAGCATCCCCTAGCCGCCTGGGGCTCCTGGTGCCTTCTTGGTTGCAGAAGCTTGGCTCTGCGCTGGGCGAGGAGGGAGACAGGACTCATGCCCAGGGCTGGGGTGGCACACTGGCTTCTTTGGCAGCATGGGATCTCCAGAGGTCCAACTTTCCCTGGAAAACCCGTCAGTGGGCAAGGATAGTCTTCCTTGGGAGTAATTTTCTCTCTCATGCCAAGAGCTCACTGTGATTTCAAAGTGCCTGTGTGGCTTCATTTGGGTCACGTGGTTTTCTGTGGCTGCCAGTGGCACAGTGGTACCTGAGTGTGGTCTGGGGGCTCTGGAAGGGGGAGAATGCATCGTGCGTTTGAATGAACCCCAAAACTTCTTTCATCAAGCTCACTTCAAGTGACCAGAGGCTGGGCCGGCCCCTTCCTGTCCTGAGCTGGCTGGCTGCAGGGTCCCCTTCCCTGTGGCAGGCCAGGTCAATCTCAGGTGCTAGGGCTTCCAGTCAGCCCCCCAAGGACCTATCCTGGCACTTCTGATGAAGGTAATTCATCTCTTTACCAAGGAGGGGGTGGGGTGTAACTGGGAGAGGGTTTGGGGTATGCAGGATTGCAGGTTTGGCTTGACTCTGCCACTCCTGGGGCTCGCCTTCTTCAGAAAGCAGAAAATGACCATGGCGGTAATAGCCACAAGCTTTTCTCTGCTCTTTCCTCCTTTGAAAACGAGCAATAATTGGCCAGGTGCACAGGCTTTTACATCCAGCACACAGGAATCCAGACTTGGGGGCTTCTTAGAGGCAGCTGGGCCTGTGTCAACTGCCTGAGATCCGATTCCAGCTCTGACACAGCTGTGTGACCCTGGGCAAGTTCCAAACCTCTCTGAGCCTTAGCTTCCTGCTGCCTCTTAACCACAGTACTGTCTTGGAATTGGCGATCACTGGCAAATCTGAGGTGCAGGGGTCAGTGGCATCTGTCCTCTGTGGAGGGGATTCTTAGTGCAGACATCTCCCTACTCTCCTTCATCACCCTCTGCCCAGTTTGGCAGCTTCACTTTTAGGGCAAGAGTCAAGCCTCACTCCCCAGGATCTCGCAGAGGCGGGTCCTGGATCAGTCAGTAGCAGCATCATTCTGCCCCTGCTCTGACAAAGGGAGGCCAGGCTGGGGCCACAGGGCTGCCAGGCATGGGATCCGCTCCTGGAAAGAGCAGGAAGCTGTGTTTGCCACCGAGGTACTGACAACTTCAAAGAAGCCCACGACACCCAGCCCCTCCTCAGGCTCAGAAAAAGGGAAGGGGGGTGGTGGGGGGAGGGGAGTGGAGGTGAAAGAGAGACTGGGATCTGAGAAATACTAAGCAATAAAGGGCTTTAAAATAGATTTACTTTAATTATATAGTTCGGTAACTTGCTGTAGTTTCCCATCTCATTATTAAATTACAACAGTAACTCATCTAATGGATTTTCGCTGAGAAAACATTCATTTTATTTTATTGTGTTTTTGTGCTATAGTCTATAATGAAGGCAACCAAGCCGCCCTTGTACCCGGAATGGGCCAGCGTGTGGGGAGGGGGTCTGAGGACCAAGGCGGGAGTCAGGATGCCGCCTGCTAATTCCTGGAGCCGCCAGGGGCTGTCAGCCGTGAGGACCTGAAGCTGGAGGACTGGGGAGGGAGGAGATGTCTCGGCAAGAAGGAGAGGCCGAGGTAGGGTCTCAGGGTGTGAGAGGGGTGCAGATGGGATCTGCTGGAGACACATAAGCCGCCCTCTACCTGTAGGCAAGACAGACAGATCCGGGCCATGACATCCCCCTGGGTCTGAGCAGGCCCTGGCAGCAGGGAGGAGCTGGAACAGTTCTCTTGAGCTTCTGTTTGGCTGCTCTTTGGAGGTGAGATGGGAAACATTAGGGGTGAAGAGGCAGCAGGAGTTGGCCGGGCGTGGTGGCTCACACCTGTAATCCCAGCACTTTGGGAGGCCAAGGCGGGTGGATCACATGAGGTCAGGAGTTCCAGATCAGCCTGGTCAACATGGCGAAACCCTGACTCTACTGAAAATGCAAAAAATTAGCCAGGTGTGGTGGCAGGTACCTGTGATCCCAGCTACTAGGGAAGCTGAGGCAGGAGAATCGCTTGAACCCAGGAGGTGGAGGCTGCAGTGAGTCAAGATCGTACCATTGTCCAGCCTGGGCAACAAGAGCGAAACTCTGTTTCAAAAAAAAAAAAAAAAAAAAAAAAAAAAAGAGGCAGCAGGAGCATCGGAAGATGGCCCTGAACACTTTTCATTTTTTTTTCTTATTTTTCTTTTTTTTTGAGACATGGTCTTACTCCATTGCCCAGGCTGGAGTGCAGTGGTGCAATCTTGGCTCACTGCAACCTCCACCTCCCAGGTTCAAGCAATTCTCCTGCCTCAGTCTCCTGAGTAGCTGGGATCACAGGTGTGTGCCACCACGCCTGGCTAATTTTTAGTTTCTGGGCTTGATGGAATGTTTCTTCTGTTTCTTCATCTCTTTTTTCCACAACTCTTTTAAGTTGGAGCCATCGGCCACCTCTGAATCTCCAAATGTCACTCTGCCAGAGGATCAAACAAATATATAGAGAAAAAGAACATACTGGGGTTGTCCCCACAGCCCTCTGTGGCGGGGACTGAAATTGTCACTGGTAATAAGAATAACAATAATAATACTTTTAAAAAGCATGTTTTGAGCATTTAGGGTTTGCTTGGCCTTGTGCTAAGCATCTTTTAAGTATATTGTTTAAAAAGTTATCACAGGACTGGGCGAAGTGGCTCATACCTATATTCCCAGCACTTTGGGAGGCCGAGGCGGGTGGATCACCTGAGGCCAGGAATTCAAGACCAGCCTGGCCAACATGGCAAAACCCCATCTCTATTAAAAGTGCAAAAATTAGACAGGTGTGGTGTTGTGTGCTTGCAATCCCAGATACTCAGGAGGCTGAGGCAGGAGGATCACTTGAACCTGGGAGGCAGAGGCTGCAGTGAGCTGAGATGGTGACACTGTACTCCAGCCTGGGTGACACAGCAAGACTCCATCTCAAAAAAAAAAAAAAGTTATCAGACCAAAGATCAAAACAATTGAACTCATGGACATCGAGGGTGAAAGAATGGTTACCAGAGGCTGGGAAGAGTGGTTGGAGGCTGGAAGGGAGGTGGGGATGGTTAATGGGTACAAAAAATAGTTAAAAAGAGAGAATAAGATCTATCATTTGATAGCAAAATAGAATGACTATAGTTAATAATAACAATTGTACATTTTAAAATACAGAATGTCATTGGATTGTTTGTAACTCAAAGGATAAATGCTTGAGGGGATGGATACCCCACTCTCCATGATGAGCTTATTTTACATTGCATGCCTGTATCAATACATCTCATGTACCCCATACATATATATATATTTATACACCTACCATGTCCCCACAGAAATTAAAAAAATTTAAAAAGAGTATAAAAAATAAAATTATCACATCAATCTTATGAGGTAGCTATTAATAATTGTTATTCTTCATTTACACACAAGAAAACCGAGGCTCAGGTTCGCTTATAAGATGGATAGCTACTAAGTGCCTGATGGAGATCTTGAACCCCGACAACACGACCTGAAGCTCATGCCAGTCCCCATGGGTTCTCTCTTTTTGTTTTTTGAGACAGGGTCTCCCTCTGTCGCCCAGGCTGGAGTGCAGTGGCATAATCTCAGCTCACTGTAGCCTTGACCTCCCGGGCTCAGGTGTTCCTCCCGCCTCAGCTAATTTTTGTATTTTTAGTAGAGACAGACTTTTGCCATGTGGCCCAGGCTAGTCTCAAATTCCTGGGCTCAAGCAATCCTCCTGCCTCAGTCTTCCAAAGTGTTGGGATTACAGGCGTGAGCCACCACACCCAACCTGCGTGGGTTCTCAGAGTTAGTGGGCAGGCCCACCTGGGCAGACCCCATTCCCAGAGTTCGTGGGGCCAGGGGCAGGGCCTCCCGGGAAGGGCCCTTTGTAAAGCATCTCAGATAAGAAGCTGTGCTGAGCTGCAGGCCTCAGAGACCTGAGCTGCAGTCGAGGTAGCTGAGCTCCAGGGTTGCTCCCCAGAGAGGCTTGTTGGAGGCTCTGTCCTGCTCTTCCTCCCTCCTGCTCCTGGGGCAGCCACAGTGCTGCTCCCTGGAATGGAAGTTGCCTGGCTCCTGCTCTCCCCATCTGGCCTTCTGTTGGCCCTGCCTGGCCCTGAGTCCACAGGGATGGAGCCTGGCCCAGCCTTGGGGCTGATGGGTGGGCCTGGAAGCTTAGCGCCTGGCTGAGGCCCTGTTGCCAGGCCCTGCCTTGGTTCTGCTTATTGCTTTATTGCTCTTACCTGCTCACGCCTGCATGTGCCCTTTCTGGCCCTGCCCACACTTGCAGCTCACACGAAGGGCCTCAGGGGCCTGCTACCCCTGTCCTAACCCGCAATTCGCTTCCCTGCGACCCCGGGCCCAGCCCTTCTGCCTTGTCCCCAGCAACTCCTCAGGCTTCTACTGCCCTTGATCTCGGGATTCAAGGTGACCAGCTTGCTACTTGAGGCCACCTACGGTAAGACCCCTTCAGCACCCTCTCTCTGGCTCAAGGCTGTCCCTGGAGGGGCTCACACCTGCCTCACCCCAGCCACAAGGGCCATGGTGTGCTGCAATCCCCAAGCCCACTCTGTGCCCAGGTCACTTCCTCCATCTCACCTGTGGGGAGGGTCTCCACCTGGTCCTAGTTCAGGCCTCCTCTGTCCTCTACCCTGAGACTCCTCATGCTCCCAGCCTTTAATCCCCTGAGATCTGATGAGGAGGAGGAGAGAGGGGAAAATGCCTGCTCACCTGCACATTGTCACGGGAACAAACCATCCTCACAGGGACTGGCATTTGTAAGCCATTGCCATACATGCTTGGTACGTTAGAAATCCAGAGGGCAGAATGCCTCCCTCTCTCCACTACAGATAAAGGTAGCCAGGCAGGTCCGAGTGAATGAACAACATACCACGGTATCTTCTTTAACAAATCCCTGGCAACTAAGCTTCCTCACCACAAACAAACGAACAAGTGCCATTCAGCAGCCACTCCAGGCTGGTGTTAGGTCAGTGCCTGGCCAAAGGCTCATGATGTTTATGGAAAGCAGGTTGCAATGGCTCAGGCGGGAGAGTATAATTGATGGACAAATTAAGCACTCAAAGGCCATCCATTTGCCTCCAACCTCGAGCCTTTTAGCCAGGGATACAGAGAGAAGAAGAGGAGGAGGAGGTGAGTTCCGTCTGTTACCTCTTGATTTCCCTCTCTGAGAGCCGAGCTTTCTTCATTTGCTGCCCCGGAAATTCAGCCGGCCCCTTTTGCTGGAGCAGGCCGTGCACGGTGGGTAAGTGAGCCATCCGTGTGCACTCTGTGGCTTCCGCATCTCTGGTGTGGGGCAGGCGTGGCTCTGAGATATTCTGAGCACAGGCGTCTGGGTGCCGTTACTCCACATTCTGGGACACTGGCTATCGCATCTTTGGTGTCACTGAAGCTGTAGCACATTCTTTTACGCCGGGAAATCCCATGTCTGATGCAACAGTGTTTCTTTAGGACAAACCCTCTCTAGCCTACGGTGGCGTCCTGAGTGTGTGGTGTCCTGGTTTAGGGGTTTAGGAACCTCAAGGACGTGGGAGACAGAATCTCGAGCGGCTCCCCGGGAAGCCTCGATCTCTGTGGTCCTCCGTGGTGGGCATTTGGAGGGAGTGAGCCTTGGTTGTGAAACTGGAACGAGCTTGGGTTTCCAGCTGATGGGAGCTTTTATTTCTGATCTGGTTTACTGCCCATTGGTTTCTAAATTACAGCTTTACCGTCACCCTCTGTGTGTTGCAGGTTTGGTTTCCCAGGCAGCAGGCTGAGTCTGCAGGATGGTTATTGAAGAACAATGGAGGCGGATGCTGGAGCGGCTGCGGGAGAGCCTGGCTTGAGGGCAGCCCTCAGAGCTGTCCTGCCTGGGCTGAGGTGGCCAGCCCTGCTCTCCAGCACAGGCATTTGGCTGTGGCCCCTCAGGGGAGGGTGTCGCCGTGGGCAGGGCTTTCTGCAGCTGAGGGGTCCTGGAGCGGGCTGCCAGCAGCAGGTAACGCATCCACCATGAGAGTCTGGCGTCCACCGCGTGGTCGTGGTGCTTGGGGCTGGCCTCACTGACCCTCCAGGGTGGCCAGGACCTGAGCCTTGGCCTCCACATCCTCACTCTCAGGTCCTAGCCAGTACATTCAAGTTCCCTCTGTCTGTTCAGAGAACTCTTACTTATACTGTAAGACCCAGGTCAAATGTCACCTTTGCTGAGCTGCCTGTCTCTGACAGCCACCTCTCCAGCACCGGAGCTTCATTCTCCTCTCAAGGCTCCACAGCGCCTCCTTCCTACCCATCCTGGAATTTACATTCATCCTCTGGAAATAATGTCTTGCAAGCCTGCTGCCCACCCTACACTGACCAGGATTCCCTTGGGGTCAGACACTGTCTTTTCTTTCTCCTTTCATCCTTGGTTCCCAGTGTCATGCCTGGAACCTGGAAGCGGCTCCTGATTTTGCTGAGTGAATGTAGGAGGGAGGCCAAGGGAAGGAGTGGTGGGGGACCCTCCTCCAGCCAAGCAGACCCCCAGGTGTCAGGCCCCAGGCAGAACCCCCTTCCCCCAGCCTGGGACCCTCACTGCTTCTCACTCCTGTGGGCAGGAAAGGCCCCATCCTCAGGGGCCACAGTGGCAGAGGCCCCTGGGGAAGCGATGACAGACAGGGACAGCCACCCCTGCCGATATCTCTCCTTGACCCTTGTCCTCCTTGGAGAACCTCCCCTGGATTCTCAGGGGCCAGAGCTCTGTCAGCTTGACGGGTGGAACAGGAGCCCTTCCTTCTTGTTTAAACTCCCTCCTCTTCCCCGACCAGGAGAGTCTGAGAGCGGAGGAGGGCGGGGGCTCACCCCTGGGGTGAGGATGTTGAGCTCTCCCTCCCTGGGGCTGCCACCCGGTCCTTTAAAGGTTAAGTGTGTTTATGCAGCATCTTCAGGAGGCTGCCGGGTCTGACAAAACGGAGAGAAGAGTGATTAATGACTGGTGTCCTTGCTGCCACCACCACAGGGAGGGAGGCTTCAACGGCTGCCCAGGAACCACTCGTGTGACTCCAGGCTTCGGCCTTTCAGCAGACTTCGGGACAAACTCTTCTGGACCAAGAGGAGGCTGCGATTCTGGAATGGGGCCTGGAGGGAGGCTGGGGAGCTGCTGTCTTGGGAAAACCAGAGTTTGCTCCAGGCCAGAGCGGATCCTGTGGGGTTGCGCGCAGAAGAGAACAGAAGTTTGTGAACCACTGAGACTTTTAGAAATTCATGACTTTTACATCATGCCCTGTAATACAGTCCAATGTGTCTTAGTAGAACAATTATGTTTTAGGTTGTGCAACAATCAAATTATTTAAGTTAACACCAGCCAGGTGCAGTGGCTCATGTCTAAAATCCCAGCACTTTGGGAGACCAGGGCAGGAGAAACACTTGAGCCCAGGAGTTGGAGACCAGCCTGGGCAACATAAGGAGAGCCCATCTCTACAAAACATTTAAAAGTTATCTGAGTGTGGTGGTGCCCAAGACTTGGGAGGCTGAGGTGGGAGGATCGCTTGAGCCCAGGGGTTAGAGGCCGTGGTGCATCATTGTACTGCAGCCCGGGGCGACAGAGCAAGACCCTGTCTCAAAACAACGACGATGACCACAACAACATTTAACCTTCCCATTCCAATTTACTTAAGTAAAATGGTTCCTCCAGCAAGATGAGCTGATGAGCGTGTCCTGAGCCCCTCACCCGGAGCTCCTGAGGGCCCCAGTTGGACAAACCTGGGCTTACAGGCATCCCTGGGAGGGGGCGGGGAGGAGGTGGGGATGGGGAGCTGGGGGGAAGCCAGCATGGCCTCAGGTTTCTCCCACCGCCCTAAGGCCTGGGCCTGTGTTGGAGGTGTGCTGGGCTTGCCTCTTGAAGTCAGGGCTCCATTTTGCAGCATGGCATCAGGCACAGCCTGGGTGCTCAGAGTGGGCTTTGAGTGAATGACAAATGCATGAAAGGTGACTTTCAGAGCAGGGTTCAGGGGAACCCAGGCATCAGGGGGATGACCAGACCCTTGCCCAGGAGGGAGGAGTCTCAACTGCGGGGAGTGGGCGGGGGAGAGTGGATGGGAGGGCGGGGGGCACGCAGCCCCAAACCTGGCACTCCAGCCAGCCTTGGGCCTCTGCCACCCTGTTTGGGGTCTTTGGTACAAGCATTCCTGCAAGAGTTCCTTGCGTGCCCCCACCTTCCCATTGGGAGAGGCTGGAAGTGCGGTGGTCGCCTGCGGTGCCCCCAGCTGCTGTGGGTGCTTCTTCACGGTCAGTTCCTCTGACCTGGGATGGCAAGACTCGTCTTGAAGGGTGAGAAGTAATATCTCCAAAGGCCCATCAGGGTGCCTGGCAAGGGCTGCTGCTCTGTTATTATTATTATCATTAACGTTGGGATATGGGCATTGAACTCACCCCTTGAGAGTTGAGGAGCCCCTGGTGGGGGACACTAAGCACCTGCCCCCACCGAGGGGATGAGCTGCAGTTGGCACAGAGCTCTCTCCCACTCCAAGTCCTGCCTTCCCCAGGCCACAGCTGCCCCAATCACGGTGCTTCCCAAAGGACTTTCTGCAAGTGACCCTGGCCTCATCTCTTTCTGAGAACTGTAGATGCCTCAGGGAGAGGGACACTGTGCCGGTTTCCTGTGGCTGCTGTAACAAATCGCACAGACTGAGAGCCTGCGAACAGCAGGCATGGATCCTCTCACGGGTCTGGAGGCCAGAAGCCCGAGATCAAGGTATCAGCGAGGTGGGTTCCTGCTGAAGACTCCAGGGGAGAAGCCACCGCCCGCCTCTCTCCTTGCTTCCGGCGCTTGCCTGCAGGCCTTAGTGTTCCTTGGCTTGTAGACACCTCGCTCCAGCCTCTGCCTTGGTGGTCTCATGCGTGTGTCTCTGTGTCCAAATTTCCCTTTCTGGCCAGGTGTGGCGACTCACTCCCATAATCCCAGCACTTTGGGAGGCTGAGGCGGGTGAATCACTTGAGGTCAGGAGTTCAAGATGAGCCTGGCCAACACGATGAAACCCCGTCTCTGCTAAAAATACAAAAATTAGGCAGGCGTGGTGGCAGGCACCTGTAATCCCAGCTACTCGGGAGGCTGAGGCAGGAGAATTGCTTGAACCCCCGGGAGGTGGAGGTTGCAGTGAGCTGAAATCGAGCCACTGCACTCCAGCCTGGGTGACAGAGCAAGACTCTGTATCCAAAAAAAAAAAAAAAAAAAAGAAAAAAAGAAAAAAAAATCCCTTTATTTTTATTGATTTATTTCTTTATTTAGAGAGGGAGTCTCACTCTGTCGCCCAGGCTGGAGTGCAGTGGCGGTATCTCAGCTCACTGCAAACTCTGCCTCCTGGGTTCACGCCATTCTCCTGCCTCAGCCTCCCCAGTAGCTGGGATTACAGGCACCCGCAACCACGCCCGGTTAATTTTTTGTATTTTTAGTAGAGACAGGGTTTCACCATGTTAGCCAGGAAAAATTCCTTTATTTTAAGGATGCCAGTCTTTGGAATTAAGTCCCACCCTAATCCAGTAAGACCTCATCTTAGCTTGATTACATCTGCAAAGACGCTATTCCTGAATAAGGTCACATGTACAGATGCTGGGAGAACACAGTTCAACCCCCTGCAGACACAGCTTCACACCTGCCACCAGCTCGAGTCCCAGACGCTGCTTTCAGGGGAGCCCATGCCAAGGCAGCAGGTGGGAGTCTGTCTGTCTGGAGGATCCGCGGGGAGAGCAGGTCACTTCGGGGTTTGTACAGGGAGGCAGGATGGTGGCTGTGCAGAGGGAGAGGAGGGAGATGCAAAAAGACCCCAGGGAAATGAGGAACAGATGGGGACGGGACACAGGCCTGGGGAGGGAGGTGGGATCCTTAAGTCTCAGGGGTGGGGGAAAGAAAGCTGAAGGCATTTTGAGGGAAGCAGTGCAGTTCCCACAGCCCAGTGATCTGGCAGTGGTGAGGGTTCTAGGGGGAAGAAGAGCAAGCTGTGAGGTCTGATCCCTCCACACACCATCCCTCAGTAGGCGAGTGGCCTGATCCTTCTTGATCCCTGCTTTCCCTTTTCCTTCCTTCCTTCCTTCCTTCCTTCCTTCCTTCCTTCCTTCCTTCCTTCCTTCCTTCCTTCTTTCCTTCCTTCCTTCCTTCCTTCCTTCCTTCCTTCCTTCCTTCCTTCTTTCATTCTTCTCTCAGAGTCTCGCTCTGTCGCCCAGGCTGGAGTGCAGTGGCACCATCTCAGCTCACTGCAACCTCCGCCTCCCAGGTTCAAGCAATTCTCTTGCCTCAGCCTCCTGAGTAGCTGGAATTACAGGTGCATGCCACCACACCCAGCTTTTTTTTTTTTTTTTTTGTATTTTTAGTAGAGATGGGGTTTCATCATGTTGACCAGGCTGGTCTCAAATTCCTGATCTCAGGTGATCCTCCCATCTCGACCTCCCAAAGTGTTGGGATTACAGGTATGAGTCATCATGCCTGGCCTTGATCCCTGTTTTCTGGTCGCCCTAATTGGGAGAATAACTCCTCCCCTATGAGACAACAGACGAGAAAGTGCTTGGAAAATAAAAGCAATGTTCACCGTTGAAGATTGTAACATGTAGAGCGCTGCATGACTGCATTGTCAAACATTCATAACTCAGCTCTTTTCAGGTTCACAATCATGATCAATGCCTCCTGGACTACGAAAACGCCATCATAAGTGTTTACATTGTTCTCTTGGGTGAGCGGAACTTTGGAAAGAAAAAAAGGAAAGTCTAAACTGACAAACTTCTGAAAACACTCGGGTCTGGCTGGAGTTCTCTTCTCTCCCTGAGGGCAGAATTGGGGTTGAGTGACACTTGGTAGGCGTGGAGCGCGCTTCAGTCTCGGGCCACTACCCCAGGCGTTTTCTCATCTGACACTCACAGCAGCCCTCAGGTGGGCAGACACGGTGTATTTACGCCTTTGAATTGAGTCCCTTTGGGGGAGCAGGAGGTAGGGAGGGTGTGAGTGTGTGTGCGGACACCGGTGCATGGGGTAGGCGGGACCTTTCTATTCCGATGCCAGTTACACAGACACCCTCACATCCTCGGATATACCGCCCCCGAGCCTGAGGTGCTGGCAATATCCCCATTTTTCTCTATCCTGACAGCTTTGGAGATGCCAGGCCAGCCTCCCTTCCTAATCGGTCATTTTCTGAGGGGTGGCAGCTCAGGCAGTTAGAGCAGAACGCAGGGCTTCAATCCCTCTGTGGGGTGGGCCTTGTTTGCACAGGTGGGCCTTGTTTGCATGGCGTCCCGATGTCCAGCACGCCATCCCAGTCTATGAGAATGAGCTCTCCTTACGGTCACTGCGCGGTGGTCCGGTAGCAGCAGAGGGGGCGTGGTCGCAGCAGAGGGGGCGTGGTCGCAGCAGAGGGGGCGTGGCATAACAGCGCATGGTCGCTCCACTCACCTGCCGCTTTGTAGCCGACAGCAGCTTGAAACACGTGGCGCCGTAACAACCTCTACCCTGCCAGGGGTGCATTCTTTTTATTGTTTCCGTTTTCTAGTTTGTGGCAGATTGGATTCCTGTTTCTAATTCTTCCCTCCCTCCCTGGTGTTGAATTTCATGTTTGCCTCTTTCGCCAGGTGGCTTTGCAGTGCGTTCCTGCCCTTCCCCGCCAAGAGTGGGTGCAGAATTTTTCCTGCTCCGCGTCAATGCTGGGTGTGGCTATGTACCCTGAAATTACACTTGGAGCTCAGCCTCTGCTGTCCTGTACCCACCAATAAGAAAAAATGTTGATCTTTTTTGCTGTAGGTCATTGAGATTTCTGGGGCTGTCTGTTATGTAGCATTATTGTAACGACTAGTTCCCAGGTCATTCATTCACTCAACAAACACTGTGTGGCTGCCTTGGGTTAGGAATGCTGCTAGGAGCTGGAGATAAAAAGACAGGACATAGTCTCTAGCCTCAGGGGTCTTACAATATAAGAGAGTTGTGGCTGTCAGGCTGTGAGGAGACAAGACAAAGCCAGTTCCCTGTGTGACAACACAGGGATTTTCAGAGTTTGGGGTGGAGAGGGTGGAAATGGGAGCCAGAGCAGGTGGGGTGCCTGGAGGGGTGGCCTACCTCTCACTCAGTACCACATGCCTCCGTGTCATAATTTGGGGTCCTGAGTAAGGTGCTATTTCCCAAAAGGATCCCACTGCCAGAACAGTTTGCAAAGCTCTGTGGGAGAAAGTTGCAGGTCACAGGAGGGGAAATTGAGATCACACAGACTCAATAAGGAAGACCGGGGCTGCCCCCAAATCTCAGGCCGGACCCACTGGGATCCATGGGGGAGCAGCAATGTCCTTCTCCTCTTTATTATTTCTTCCAAATACCAGCCCTAGGAGACATGTTAGAACCCGTCTAACTACATGTAATACCTCTTCACATCTCTGTAGGAATATAGGCAGGCCCGAGGCAGGGGGCTGGCTCAGGGTTCCACAGTGGCAGAGGCAGAGCCTCCACAGACCCCGCCTTGCCCTCTGTCACCAGCTTCTCCTCTCTGCCTCCATGATCTGGAACCTTCAGCGGGTCAACTGAGCCACGCCTGGTGCTGTGGTGCTTCCCCAAGCTGCACACGCTGATGGCTGTGAGGAATGACTGCGCCCATTGCATCACCTCCTCGTTGTCGGTGAGCCAGTGAGCACCTGTGGCTGCTTCGAGGGGAATTATAATAAAATTTACATGACAGTCCCTTTTCAGGAGGTATAAGCAAACAGCAAACACAACCTGTCGATTGTGCCGAATGCTGTTGATGCTGTTTTCTCATCCTAAAACAGATGATGAAAATGCTAAGCTCTGTAAAGAATGACTTAGTCATACTCAAAATTCTCCAATAAACACCTTACTGTTGTGTTTCACCAGCTCCGAGTCACAGGCAAGTCTCAACGGCCCTTGGCTCAGTGTCCTGCTCCATGAAATTACGGAATCAGACACAGCTCATGGCTCACTCCGGAGTTAACTGAAGCCCTTGAAGGAAAACTACCAGGTTTTCTAGGAGTTTACGGCATTATTTATTTTTATTATCCTCTCCAAAATTCTATGTTCAGCCACTTTGTTTTCCTCTAAAATTTCTGGAACCTTTTTCCTTAGTGTGCTTCATTCATGAAGCACACAAAAGTCTCTTCGACCTTATCTCTCTCTATCTCTTTGTAAGGCTCTTTTTGGTATTATTGAATTTTATTCATAGCAAGACCCATCTGAGGCAATCCTGGTGCAATCTTCCCCACTTTGTCTTCTTTCTTTCTTTCTTTCTTTCTTTCTTTCTTTCTTTCTTTCTTTCTTTCTTTCTTTCTTTCTTTCTTTCTTTCCCTCTCTCTTTCTTTCTTTCCGTCCTTTCTTCTCTTTCTTTCTTCCCTCCCTCCCTCCCTTCCTTCCTTCCTTCCTTCCTTCTCCTTTCTTTCTTTCTTCCTTCCTTCTCCTTTCTTCCTTCTTTCTTTCTTTCTCTCTTTCTTCTTTCTTTTTTCTTTCTTTCCCTCTCTCTCCTTCTTTCCTTCCTTCCTTCTTTCCCTCCCTCCCTCCCTCCCTCCCTTCCTTCCTTCCTTCCTTCCTTCCTTCCTTCCTTCCTTCCTTCCTTCCTTCCTTCCGTCCTTCCTTCCTTCCTTCTTTTCCTTCATTTATTTTTGAGACAGAGTCTCACTCTGTCATCCAGGCTGGAGTGCAGTGGCACAATCTCGGCTCACTGCAACCTCCACCTCCCAGGTGCAAGTGATTCTCCCGCCTCAACCTCCTGAGTAGCTGGGATTACAGGCCCACACCACCAGGCTTGGCTAATTGTTTGTCTTTTTAGTAGAGATGGGGTTCTACCATGTTGGCCAGGCCGGCCTCGAACTCCTGACCTTGTGGGCCTTTACACCAAGAATGGCTATTGTATTCCTTCCTTTCCTCCCTTCCTTCTAGCCACCCACCTACCCACCCATCCGCTCATCTATCCATCTATCCATCCAATCCTCCACCCACCCATCCATCCACACACCCGCCCATCCATGCATGCATGCATGCATGCATCCATCCATCCATCCATCCATCCATTCATCCACTCACCCACCCATCCATCCATTCATCTACTCTTTCACCTAGTCATCCACCCATTCAACCACCCGTCCACCCATCCAGTTATCCACCCATCCACCCATTCACCACCCACCCACCCACCCATCCGTCCACCCATCCATCCAATCATCCACGCATCCATCCATCCACCCACCCACCCTTTCACCCATCCACTTATCTATCTATCTATCTATCTATCTATCTATCTATCTATCTATCTATCCATCCATCCATTTAACAATAGAGACAATTTCCTGTCCCCTTTGGGAACACTGCCAAGTTTTCTCTGCCTTTCAGCTGGGTCAAGGTGACATTTGGGAGAAGGAGGTGGGTGGCACATTTTGCATCAGGGCCTGGGTCCACCTCAGACACAGGTGTTCAGCTGCATGCCAGGACTAATGCTGGGCATGGAAAGCTGGAGAGCTGGCTTTGTGCCCAGGGCTGGTTGTAGCATCTTGGCATGTTTCTGTTCCCAAAGTCCCCAGTGGACACAGGGACATTCAGCCATCTCCAGAGATAGCTACCATTTAAAGCAACAAGGAGACAGAACAACCGTCACTTTCCCTGACTCCAGTGAGACCTGGAGGCTGTTCTGCAAGTGAGATGCCACCTTAAGCTCTTTGTGAGCAGAGTTGCCCATAGCCCTTAGCTCATTGCAGGAAGCAACCAATGTGGTCCCCACATCAGTAGCCCTCAGGGCCAGACCAAGTTCAAAATTTGGTTAACAACCCTGTAGGCTTCTTCTTCGTTTTCAAATGTCACAGAAAATCTTTTTGTGCTATCGTGGGAATGGAGTCTCTCCTTCCTTCAGCCTCATCTGAATTGAGGTGGGGAGAGTTGGACACAAAGGTCAAGGGGAGAGAAACACTCAAAACAGCCCCCAGACAGCCAAGGCAGGCGTTGGCACACCAAAATGACACAGAGACAGCCCCACGCCCTAATGGGTCGATCCCATCCCTCAATAACACTGTGTGGCTGGGATCTTCTGCATTTCACGGGAGGCTCAGGGAGATGAAGCAACTTGCCTGCGGTGTCACAGGTGTAAGAAGGAGAGTAGGGGCAGATGGGGCCCAACTCCAGGTTTGCCTGGGTGCAGAGCCATGCGTGCCCCTGCCTCCTCCTTGATGGGTTCTCTCTGCCTGCTTCAGGCTGTCCCCATGCTCTGCTCAGCCCCTGCAGCAGGAGGGCGCAGAGCTCACTGCTGGCTGGTCTCCATGGCAACAGCGGATGAGTCTGCATCCGATGATGGCAGAGCTGCCGTGGAGCTCGAGCTTGGCTGTGATGGCAGGGATTTGGGAGGAGAGGAGCTGGAGGAGTGGGGGATGGGGCATGAGTTGGGGTGCAGGATGGGCTGCTCTCCGAGCAGCCGTTTGGAAGATGCTTCCAGTCAGGTCTCAATCTCAATCAGTCGCTGGTTCATGTATATTTAATGGACATCTACCCTGTGCTGGGCACTGGGCATACAACAGTCTACTGGACCCAGTCTTGCTCTCAAGGGGACTGTAGCCCAAGAAAGAGGCAGGCAGATTATCAGGTAATTCTAGCTCACCACGATTGATGGGAAGATAGGGAAAGTTTGGGACACATACAAGCCCCTAGGACACATACAAGCTCCAACCCCATCGGGGCTTGGAGGCAGGAAAGTTTTCCAGGAGGGAGGCATTCTGATGAATGAAGGAGTCAGCTGGTGAAGAATGGGGGTGGAGATCCAGGTGGGGGTGTAGGGAGAGACGGAGACATAGACGCAGAGATTAGAGACAGACAGTGGGAAAGAGACAGGGTAGAGAGAGAGGAGAAAGAGATAGATAGAGAGAGAATCCCAGCACTTTGGGAGGCTGAGGTGGGCAGATCCCTTGAGGTCAGGAGTTCCAGACCAGCCTGACCAACATGGCGAAACCCTGTCTCCACTAAAAATACAAAAAGCAGCCAGGCATGGTGGTGCATACCTGTAATCCCAGCTACTTGGGAGGCTGAGGCCACTCCAACCTGGGCGACAAAAGTGAGACCCTGTCTCCAAAAAAGAGAGAGAAAGAGGGAGAGAAAGAGAGAGAGAGAGAGAGAATGACATGAATGAGATCTGCCAAGAGTCCTCAGTGCCTAGAGCTCCAAGGGAGGAAGGCTAGGGAGGGAAGCCATGCTTGTCCTGGGGCCGAGATGAGGAGGAAGGGGGAGGGTCTGCTCCAGACCAGCCCTGGATGAGGGGATAAATTTTGTCTTCATCAGACACTGAATTGGGCATCCTCACCTCCCACCTTACAGATGAGGAAACTGAGGCTCAAAGAGCTACAGCGAGACGGAGGAGGAGGTGGCCCCGGCTCTGATGCAGGTGGCTGGTTCGATGGCAGACTCCCCCGTGCCGTGACTCGCAGACCAGATCCGGAAGTCCTGGAGTAGAGTGGGTGGGTCTGCCAGGGCATGGCCAGGCTGTCTGTCTCTGGAGACTCCCCCAAGGAGAGTTTCTTGACCTTGAGGATGATAATGCAGGGTAGGCTCTTGAGGGCTGTGCAGGGACTCCCTGGAGAGCCCTGGGAAAAGCAGGTCCCTGCCTGCCTGGGCCTGCCTCTGCTGCAGGGGCCAGCGCAGGGGTCAGGTCTCCACACATTTCATGTCCAGGCCATTTCCCCACTCCAGCGCCAAGGCTGGGCACTCCCCAGTCAGTGGCACAGCTGCTGCTGTGGGGTCTCTTGCCCTCCAAAGGTTGGTTTCAATCCCAAGTGTCACCGCTGGAAACACCGGCCACCCTGGGACATGTGGTCTTGCCAGGACTTCTGCAGGGCTCTGTTTCTTAGGTCCCAATCGTCTACAGGGAGCACTGGTCTGAGATCTTCCAAGATGCTGGGCAGGAGCAAGCCTGCCATGCTCATTCCCAAAGGACTCCACATCTAGATAAATGAAGACCTGGAAGGCTCTTTGGCTGCACTCTAGCAAAACAGCTTACGTCACCCTGCCTAAAGAGACAGTCAGGAAATCCCCTTGTTCCTGGGCGAGGAGAAGCTGGCCCACAGGGAGTGACGGCATTGAGCAGATACTGCCCTTGGCTCCCTCATGGATGGGGCGTGGTCTGCTGACCTTGACAGCCATCAGGGCAGGGGGCTTGGAGGGAAGGGGTTAGCTGGGGAAGGTGAGGGAAAGGACTGGAGTTAGGACAGGGTGCAGCGACCACATCCTGTGACGAGGAGGCATCTGTGACCTGTGTGATCTGCCAGGCAAGCAACACAAGTCATTGTGCTGCTACATGCCTGCTACTGAGATAGGAACAAAGAGAGGCTGGTCCTGCCTCTCGGTGCTCTCCGTTGGACACATCTGCTGGGCAGTACTGGCTTTTACCATAGGTATGTTTCTGCTCTTCCTTCTCTCTTCCTCTCCCTCTCTCTTTTCCAGGGCACTCACACACACACTTGCACATATGTGCACAGTTGCACACACACACATTGGACACATGTGCACATATATGTGTTTGCATACACTTGCACACCCACACACCTGTGCACTAGCACCCATTTGCACGCATACCCACACACTTGCACACATGTGCATTTGCAGAAATACACCCTTGCACTTGTGTGACACACCTGCACACTTGCACACACCCATTTGCACACAGGCACAGACACACCAGCATGCATTTGCACACACAGCCACAAACTTGCATATGCAGCACTTGTACACTGACACACATCCTTTGTGCCTATGCAGTGCACACTTACACATTTGCACACAGCTACGCCTGCTCACACATTTGCACACACCCACCTACACACTTGCACACATGCTACACACTTGAGTGTGCAGCACACATATGCATGTGCACACAGGCACATTTGCACATGCACACAGCAGTGGTACACACTTCTCTATCACTCTCCCTAGTCACTGTTCTCCCCTGTGATTCCCACCCCTCTGATCGCCTCTGCTCACTTGCTGCCCCCTCCACTGGAAGGGACCTGGCCTGGTGCCCTGTCTCTGTCTGTCTCCAGCATGCAGGGAGGTTTCACAAGGACTGGCTGATATCTCGCCTTGAGCTGGCCTGGCCGCAGCTGCTGCTGAGCGGAAGTCTCTGAGGGGCGAGGCTGAGAGGAAACCACACTCTCACTCGGGTTCCTGCAGCTCTGGCCTCTGGGGAGGGGTGCGGAGTTGTGTGGGTGTGAGATGGCTTTGAAGGAGGGACAGCGTGAAGCTTTTCTCTGGGTCTCTTCCGTCTCCAGGAGAAAACTAGGCCACTGTGCTCCAGGAGAAGGGAAAACCCGTGGCCCCCCCAGGCTGGGCCCCCACTGGCAAACTGGGCTCCCAGGCCCTTCTCAGCCCATGCCTCTGTCTCTGCCTTGTCAGGCTTATTCTTCGGGCCTTTGAAGCAGCCTTTGGTGGGCAAACAGGATCTCAGGGAGCCCTGGCCCGTCTCCTCCAGAGTTGTGCCTTGGCCCTGGGCAGGGGCCACCATGGGCTGTTAATGTAAATGGCATCCCCTAGAGTTGTGCAGTGTGGGGGCAACCCTGAGGTGGCAGCCCAGCCCCCAGTCTGCAGCTTTTGCTACCCAGCCCAGCTCCAGCTCTGTCTCTGTCACTGGGGGTGGTGGGGGAGGCTGGAGCTCAGGGACAGGGGCACTCCTGGCAGATTGTCCCCGCCCCAGGTGGAAGGGGAGGGAGGAAGTGCCCATCCTCCATACTGCTATCCTGCCAGCGCGGTGGGCGCTACTATGCAGGGGAAGGTCTGGCTAAATAATGACGCTGAGCTTCGGACACAAGCCTTCTCCGTGCACCTACTGTGTGCCAAGTACCATCCCAAGTGCATTATGGATGGTAACTTGTACAGTGGCTCGGAAGGCACCACTACAATCACCCCCAGTTTCTGTCTGGTTCCAGTCCTGGCCACACAACTAATAAGCAGCAAATGGATTTGATGTGATTTTATCTGAACCCGGGCAGGCTGGCCCAGAGCCCACCGTCTAACCATTGAGCCGTCCAGCCTGTCAAGACTCCAGGCTCACTGGCGTCCACCCCTCTGTCATTTCCCAGGGAAACAAGCTCTAGCAGCCCCTACCCTGTGGGCACTTTGGCCCAGACTCCCTGCCTCCCTGCCTTTCATGACAGGAGCCAAAGAGCAGTCTCCTTTGCAGGAAAGGAGCCCATTGGGGGTCTTCTCTTGCAGGCTCTGTCTTGCGTGTGGGTCCCGAGCTTTCTCATTGAGTAAGGGGAGGGGGCAGCAGGGTCAGTCCAGTGCAGAGTGGATGGAGGCTGGTTGAGGCTGTCTTGAAACCCTAAACCCAGTTGGGATCCTCGGGGAAGGATCCTTAGCTGGGTCCTGACTGGCTCTTCCAAAAGTCAGTGGGGCACGTGGCTGGAGCCCAAGCAGGAGGGAGGGAGCAATGGTGGCCCGAGTCCTGGGGTGACCAGGCCCTGAACCTACCCTGCTGGGACCCCATTCCCTGACTCTAGGCCCCCTTTCCCCACCACGCAGGACACCAGGCTCTTGCCTTAAGATAGGAAAGGAAATGCCTTATGGTGAACAATTCTCCAGGTCTCTAGTGTAGCTCCAACAGGTGCCAGAGGGACATGGCAGGTGACCCTGGTCCCCTATGACCCTGACTTTACTTGCTGTCATGAGGTCAATCTCCTACCTTGACCCACCTCCTGCCTCTGCTTTCAGAAGGGCAGAAGGGAGGGCCTCCTCCAGCTTCCCAGCCGCCTCCCACCTCCTGCCGCCTGGCAGCGCTGGGCCCCCCAGCAGCAAGGTTCAGGAGGGGAAGAACCTCTCGCAGGTGAACAAATTGCTGCACATCAGACACATTCTTTTCAAGCCTCATTTTCTCTCCTTTTCATGCTAACTTTCCCACTATTAAAGAGCATTTTTAAAAAGAAGATGAAAAAAGGGAGAGAGAAAAGAAGGATGAAAGTATGAGCGGGCACCCGGAAGTCCTTTTCAATTGCCTGCTGCTGTGTAGGGTCTGATCTAAGAGCAAGAAATTGGAGGATGCTGGAGGGGCAAGGTTTCATTTCAGTCCTGCCTGTTGGGCCGAGTCCGGGGCGGGGAAGGAGAGGTGATGGAGGTGGGCCTGGCTGGGCCCTGTGGCCCTGGAGCCTGCCACCCAGCCCCTGGCCTGTGCCTGGCACAGGAAGCCCCTCAAAAATTTCTTGTTGAATGAATGAAAGAAAAGAAATCAGTGGATGGAGAAGGGCTGGATTCTTTTGTGGGGACCTTCCATGCCACCTTCTCTGTGGGGCTCTAGGGCCGGCTGAGAAAGAAAGGACAGATTTGGCAAAGGTCAGGCAGGAGCTGGAAAAGCATTAGGTGGACCAGGCCTGCTACAGCAAGGCCACGCCTGCACTGCTATCGTACTGGTGAGGTCCATGGGTGCAGCCACAGCGGGTGGGCACAGTTTCACATGGGATGGGGGCTGAGCCTGGGTTGGGTGGGTGACCCCTTCCCCTTCCCTACCCCTCTCCCCACCAGCAGGTACTATTGGGTCTGAGTGAAGACAAAAGCTCAGGAACATGCCAGGAAAGTGTGACCATGATGATACCTCTGAGAAGAACCCAAGAAGAAACAGCAGAGTATTATACAGGGGAACAGGACTCAGGGTGGGCTTCAAGTATCATTAAACATAATCAAATATTTTAAAAGTTATTATTAGCTGGGTGCAGTGGCTCACACCTTTAATCCCAGCACTTAGAGAGGCCAAGGTAGGAAGATCACTTTAGCCTAGGAGTTTGAGACCAGCATGGGCAACATAGTGAGACCCCATCTCTAAAAAAAAAAAAATAAAACCAGGAAATAAAATACAAGGACTTTTTTGCATCATAGAAACATTCTCTATCTTGATTGGGTGGTGGTTCCATGACTATATATACATGTTAAAATCCATCAAATGGTACACTTAAAATTAGTGGGTTTCATTGCATGTAAATTGTACTTCAATGAAATGGGTATTTTAAAAAGCTACAGCTTTCTGCAATCCTTCTATGTCCTAGGCATGAGCTGGGAACATCTAAATATAGGATTTTCAATACTCAGAACAACCCAGTATCTTTTCAGAGAGATGGGCACAGGCTTTGCGAGGTCACACAGCTAATACAGGCCACACAGCTCATATGCCAGCATGGAGATAAAGGCTGAACTTTCTGCTGGGGGCCTGGGGGGCAGTGAGCACAATAAGACCTGACCATGGTGGCCATGGAGCCTGGTCCCTCAGGGTTCTGTGTTCCCAGGGAACTGCTGTGTAAGACCCGACCATCTGCACACAGGAGCTCAGATCACCTTTCTCTCCAAACCCTTTGGGTATTTGAGTCCCTGGATTTTTCTAAATCAGAGTTTTGGTTAGCCTGGTCCCCCAGAAATGCCCTCAGAATCCCAGGCAGGGACCCCAGCCACTTGCCCTGGAGGAAGCCCCTGGGCTTGCCTGCCTCCTTCCCCCGCCTTCTCTTTCTTTCTGGATATCAGCATATTTGTCACACTTACATCATTTCTCCTCCCGTTTGGTGACACAAGGTGAGCTGAAGGAGAGCTGCTTGGGTGAGGATTATGAAGGCACGGGTGCCATGGAAACCACTCTGAAGGCCCCCTAAAGCTGCAGCCGTCAGGAGGGGCTGCTCTGCTGTCATTGGTCGGCCACGTGGACCCTCTCCCTAGCGTGATGCATGAGTTTTATTTATTTTACTCTGTTTTGCATCTTATGCCTGCTCTTGGCTTCCTCACAGTCCTGGTGCAGGATGCTGCCTGCAGGTCCGTAGGATAAAGGTACTAATGTTTTTGTTTCTCTTTTTTGAACTTCTGACGTTTTAGGCTCATTTTCTGGTGCTCTCTCCTCCATGCCAGAAGGCAGCACTGATTTCAAGCCACAGATATTGGAGGCAGAAAATGGGATTACGATAGACAGAGAGGGAAGCCAGCTCCTCTAGCAGGTGCTATAGAAATGGCTTCTGATTTTGGTCACAGAAGCAGTCTCTAACTTTCCCTGCAAATCCAAGAAGCCCTCAAAGGGGCCAAAGGCAGGCTCTTTAGTACAATGTCAATCTGAGCAGAATGGAAGAGCTTCCAGAGGTTGTTAGTGAGATTCAAAGCCCTGTGGGTGCCTTGATCTTCCTAAGCTTACTTTTAGAGAAGCGTGCTGTCGAAGCTTCAGGAGGCCGCCAGCTTCTGGTTGGACCTCAACCTCCTCCTCCCTCAACCTCCTCCTCCCTTTGAATAGGAATCAGAAGAATCTCTTACATTAGCCTTTGCCTTGATAGTTTTTATATCTTTCATTTTATTTCTTTCCAGCAATGGCCCTGAGAAATTGGTAGGCGAAGTGCCATTAGCCCTGCATTGGAGAGGAGGAAATTGAGACCATATATATATATATATATATATATATATATATATATATATTTATTTTTTGAGACAGAGTCTTGCTTTGTCGCCCAGGCTAGAGTACAGTGGCACGATCTCAGTTCACTGAAATCTCCACCTTTCCGGTTCAAGTGATTCTCATGCCTCAGCCTTCTGAGTAGCTGGAATTACAGGCGTGTGCCACCATGCCCGGCTAATTTTTGTATTTTTAGTAGAGATGGGGTTTTGCCATGTTGACCAGACTGGACTTGAACTCCTCAAGTGATCCACCTGCCTTGGCCTCCCAAAGCGCTGGGATTATAGTCGTGAGCCACTGCACCCAGCTGAGACCCAATAATTTAAGTAGAAGGGCTGGGACTGGGGCCTGAGGCTGCTGCTCCCTGCCTGAGGCTCTGAGGCTGCTTGATCACAGGGTCAAGATCTTTGATGAAGCCACTTGCTCAAGCTGTGGGTGGGCTTTTCCTGGTAGGAAAGTTACCTGAGGCCTGGCAAAGATGGGACCTTTGAAGTAGGGAGGGGGAATGAGCAGTCCTTCCAAAGTCAAGTTCCTCAATGAAGTCCTTCTAAACACTGTCTGTCCTCCCTGCACACATGCCTATGTGCACACAACACACATGCTTGTTCACGCTTTATCCCTCTTGGTTAGGGGTCTATCCCCATCGAGCCATTAAAGTTGTTCTGGTGGAATCTCTGATGACACTTTTTTTTTTTTTGGCTTGTGAAAACCAACCATTTTGTTATTTCATGAGTTTATGAGTTGACTGTGCTCAGCTGGGAGGTTCTTCTGGATGAGGCTGCAGTCATAAACAAACATGACTACGTCAGAGTCCCCAAGATGTATCACTCACAGGACTGGAATTTGATGCTGACTCTGGGCTGGCCACTCCACCAGGGCTGTTGCTTGGAGAGGCTACGCATTACCTAGGCTGGGATTCTCGCAGCATGGGTGCTTGGGTCTGAGAGGGAGGGCCCCAAGAGAGCCTATTTTAAGAAAGAGGAAATGAAATGTGCCAGTCTTCAAGACTGGACCTAGAACTGGCATAATGTCACTTTTGCTGTGTTCTCCTAGTTGCCTGATGACATCTCAAGTACCACGTCCAGTGGACCATTTGGGGCCTCATCTGAACTGAGCTCTCTGGCCACATGATGCAGCTGACCTGCCCCTTCTTGAAGCTCCCTCCTCCCCGGCTTCACTGCATCCCTCTGTCTTGGTCTTGTCCCCCTCTGCGTTCCTACCACACTTTGATAATTTCTCTTCTCCAGGTTTTCTCTTCCTTGTTTCATTCTTGGCCTTTTCCTTTCTCAACTCCACACACTGTCCCAGAGACCCCATCCAAGCCCATGATGTGATGTCCTATCTGTGCCAAGGAACTCCAAGTCTGCCACTCCAGCCCACACCTGAGAACCAGCCTCGGGCATCCAACTCTCCCAGACATTCCTGCCCAGAGGCAGATTCAAGAATTCCAAAGTGCCTCTTGCTCAATCCATCCAGAGAGGAGCTTGCCATCCTACCCCCAAACTCGTTTCTCCTTGTGAGGTCCCCAACTTGGTCCCCTGGACTTCTGACCCCAACCAGCCCCTCCACCATGTTCCTGGATAACAGAAAAGGCACTACTTGGGTCATCAGAAAAAATAACTGGAAGTGATTTAGAAAAATAAAAAGGAGTGCCTACTGCTCTAGGATTTTTCTTACTTTAGAAGGAAAGCAGATAGCGATCTGGGAGCAGCCCCAGCTTAATTGGAAAGCCACATTTGTACAGGCTGGAGGGGCCTCAGGAATGGCAAACAGCTTCTCTTTGCTCAAAGGAATTTTCTGGAAACCATAATGGCTGCCCTTGCTAACCACAGGCTGGTCTTTCTGGCAGAATTAGCACGAGTATGTGGTCAGAATGGCCGGGCTGGAGCCAGCCTGGATGTTTCTGCAGTCTGAGCTCCCTTAGTGCCCACAAGTGGGGGGCTGGGATTCAGGGGAGCATGTGGGTGCCCCAAGGAGCTGGGGGGGTCACAAGGGAACCTGGAGATTGGTGAAGTGTAGTTTGACCTAAACAGGGAGTAGGGCCCACCCTCCCTTCTCTCCATGCCCTCTCTTCTCCTGGAGCCCTCCCCTCTCCCTGCATCCTTCCTCTCTCCGCTGAGCAGCTTTCTCTTTCTGAGGAGCCGAGGGGCACAGGAGTAAGCAGGGGAGCTAGTGTGTGCTGAGTGCCCGCTCTGTGCCAGGCATTTTCATACCATCTATCACATCACACTCACCCCGAAGGTGGGTTCCATAATCACCTCCATTCTTCCTAAGAGAAAACAGGCTCAGGGTGGTTCAGAAGTTGCCCAAAGTTGCAAAGAAGAGACGCTGGGGTTTAGTCCAGCTCTGTCTGACTCCACACCCAGCTTCTGGGCACTGCTTATCTTACACTGAGGGTCCACAATCTACTGCAGGGAGGCAGGGCAGTGCAGAAACCGGGCCTCTGAGGGGGTGTAGACATACTGGATCCAGGCAGCTGCTGGATACTATAGGAACAGAAATGTCCTCCACCAGTGTGGCTGAGCCAGGCCTCCCCTAACATCTCGCCCCACTCCCCATCATGTAACAGGACACTGCTTTGCTGTTGAGGCCGAGGTGGGACAGGAAAGAAGGATACAGGTTGTGATCTGTGTTTGGTGATGGTGCAGGGAGGGAGGGGGGCAGTTGTCCCTCTGTGGGGACCAGGGAGGGTTTCAGAGGCAGGTTGATTCTTTCGGGGCATGCCACCTGCATTTAAGGGGTGGCCATCAGACAGGTGACCTACTGGACTAGACTCTTCCCTGGATATCAAAACAGGTGTAAGCTTCAGTCCCACCATGTGGCTGGGGAGGGATGGGGGAAGAAGGGGCCCCTCGAGAATGAGAACATATTCTTTGAACATGGGCCTTGCAGGCTTGGTCTGCAAGGCTGGACTCTGCAGGCTTGGCCTGGGGCAAGGGACACAGAGACCTTGAAGGGGACTCCAGTTTTGGGTTTGAGCAGAGTGGAGGGGTTACTGGTTCAGGAAGAGGCTGCTTCGAGTGGAGTCAGCCAGCTGACGCTGAGGCAAAGGGCTTCCCACATGAGCATCTTTTCCAGGATGGCTTTTAAAACAGCCAGGATGAAATGGGCACATCCTTGGACACATTCAGCGAGGAGACGGGGCTCCCGTGAGGCAGGGGCCGTGGGGGGCGCAAGATGGGAGAATGGGCTCATTTTTATTGCTTGGTGTCCTTTGTTTCTGGCTCAAACAGACCTGGTCCTGATGTCTGCTTCAGCTGCAGGAGCACAGCCAGTATGCTTGGCACTTCCGCATGCATCCTCTCCCCTCCTCTCCCCCGCAACCCCCGTCACTATCTCAGATCTCTTTCATCCACCTGCAAAATGATTAAGGCTTGGGGCAGCCTGAGCCAGGACTGACAAATCAGGTGCAGGCTTTCAGGGACTAAATCCTGTTTTGAAGTCTGTTTACTCTAAAAAAAAAAATTAATCTCTTTGATGCCTGGAGAAGAAAGATGCATATTAAACAAAGACCCAACTCTGAATTCCAAATGCGTGGCCGTTGTTATCAATCTCTCCAGGTCCAAACTCGGGAAAGCGTGCATCCTCCGTGTGCGCCCTTTTCACCAGGCGTGTGGACACGTAATTCATTAGAGTTAATTAGTTAGTCACATGCATCCCCCAGATGCTGGATCAGAGCCTTCGTGGGGGCCTGTGCAGCTGTTGGATAGAGAGGGAGACACAGTGGAGATGGCAAGGGCAAGGGAGCTGAGACTGAACAGTCTTGATCTCTGAAACAGACGGGGTGTGTGTGTGTGTGTGTGTGTGTGTATGGTCATTTACACCCCTGGGTGCAGCAGCAGGTGCAGAGGAGCGTATTTGGGTGGGAGCTCTGAGCACCTGGGCTGTTGGCTGGCTCTGCTCCCACCAACTTTGTGGCTTGAGCTGCCTTCTGCATGTCCCTTATCAAATCAGCTTATCAGGGACATCACTGGGGGCCAGATTGTGTCCTCTCCTGGCAAAATTTACATGCTAAAGCCCAAGCCCCCAGTGCCCCAGAATGTGACTGTATTGTGTTTGGAGATGAGGTCTTTCAAAGGTGATTAAGTTGAAATGAAGCCGTTAGGATGGGTCCTCATCCAACCCGACTGGTGTCCTCACAATAATTTGGACACAGAGACACCAGAGATGTGTGAGCGCCCAGAGACCGTGTGAGGACACAGTGGGAAGACAGACACCTGCAAGCCAAGGAGAAAGGCCTGAGGAGAAGCCAAACCTGCTGACACCTTGATCTTGAGCTTCTAACCTACAGCACTGTGAGATGATACATTTCTGCTGTTGAAACCACCCCCAGTCTGTGGTTCTTCATGATGGCAGCGCCAGGAAACAAATGCAGATACCATCACCTTCCTGTCGGCAGTCCAAGTTCACCCAGCAGACCCAAGGAGACACTGCAGGCGAAAGTACCATGGAGATTAGCAGGCAATATGCAATTCTCTTTCATTCTTCTCTTATTGTAGTAAGGAGAAAATCTCATTTGGTGAAGGTATGTCTCTAACACCTTGCTAACACTTGGGAATCTCCCATTTGAAAAAAAATGTAGATAAAATCCACTGAACATAAAATTAACCACTAGCCATTTTAAAGTGTGCACTTCTCTGACATTTAGTGTGCTCGCAATGTTGTGGAACTGTCACTTCTATCTAGTTCTAAGGACACTTTTCATCACTCCGAAGGGAAAACCCATCCTCATTAAGCAACCACTCCTCATTCCTCCTTCCCTCACCTCGTCTCCGCCCCCCTCCCCACCCCCCCTGGCATTCAGCACCTTGCTTTCTGGCTCTGTGGATTTGCCTATTCTGGATATTTCATAGAAATGTAATTATTTTACATGTGACCTTTTGTGTGTGGCGTCTTTCACTGAACATAATGTTCTAGAGGTTCCTTTGTGCTACACCCTGAATTGGTGCTTCCCTCCTTTTTGTGGGCCTCCTTTTTTTTTTTTTTTTTTTTTTTGAGACGGAGTCTCACTCTGCCGCCCAGGCTGGAGTGCAGTGGCCGGATCTCAGCTCACTGCAAGCTCCGCCTCCCGGGTTTACGCCATTCTCCTGCCTAGCCTCCCGAGTAGCTGGGACTACAGGCGCCCGCCACCTTGCCCCGCTAGTTTTTTGTATTTTTTTAG